>NC_083573.1:83912675-84092675 GCF_027579695.1 Neoarius graeffei
CACGCTGCGGTTCACTGGCTGTTCTACTCTGGTTCTACTCAATGGAAATGGCGCATGAAAACGCCGGTGAACTCTCTAGTGCTAGCTCTTCCTCTTCTGGGAGTCTAGAATTGTGTTGATCTCTTCCAAATAGAATCTATGATAGCCAACCCTCTTTACCCTTTGCCTCTCGTTGCTAGGCGGCAGTTACATGAAAGCCGCAAGCTTTCACAAGCAAATACATGACTGATATCACGCCGACTTTATGATTATCATGTAGAATCTATAGCTCTACGTACCTTTATCTTATGTCGTTTCACAACACATGTTCTGACAGGAGGACTGTCTTTGGAGGAGTCGCCGGAATACTGCTGTAAGCACTGCTGATGGTAGTAACACGTTTGTGCTGAACTGAACACCCAAGAGATTCTTTTAAGCTAGGAAGGTGCCAAAACAATCCAAATCGAAGTGTTCAGAGCACAGGACAGATGTTGGTGAGTGCGCCTGACTTGCTTCACCCTCTTCGCATGCACCTTGCGATCTCTGGGAAACTTGAATAAACTTGTAGGCTGGTGCGCGGCGCGCTGGGGGCGGGGTTCAGCCGCGCTGGCTGTCACAGGTGCACCTGAAGCCGTTTCATATTAATTGGCGGATGAGGGTGTCTCAGTCCATAAATTGCAGTGTTTTTGTGTGGTCGTAGTATTTTGCTGAGTACTTGTATACTCATCCGATTACCTTCTGCTCACAGACTGTGATTTATTTAATTAAGCACGTAGCACTTTGCATCTGCTGTCTGGTTTGCCTGTTTATGTATTTTTTTTTTTTATCTGGCTCTAATTATGTTTTTATTGATGACTTTGTAAAAATAAAATATTTTCTTAACTTTTATTCTCCTGGTTTGTTTCCCTGATTTCCATGTCACTAGTTGCCCATAGAACCTGTGGTGGCATTTATAGCCACTGGTATAAATTGGGTCTCTTTACAAACTTACCCCATCCTTGTGGGTTTTGGAGCAAAAGCCGGCAACACAACGCGAAGGCATAATAACTATATATATATATATATATATATATATATATATATATATATATATAATACACGGGCGCAGATAGAGGGTGGGACGGGTGGGATTCGTCCCACCCAGATTTAAATTCACCTCGTTCGGTCCCCCCCACTTATAGGGAGGAAAAAACGTCTATGCTGTCTTTCTTTGCATAAGGCAAACCTCACGGAAAAATCAAAAGACTAATTACCATTCGGTTTATTGAGGTGCACAGCAGGGTATACATAGTTGCAACAACTCACATAAAACAAAACAAAGACTGATATTTGGTTGGTTGAGCTGCGCAGACTGCACAGGTTGCGAGCTCGAGCTTGGTTGCTATGGTTACCCACAACAAGTTTGACAGGCATATCGGGGTTGGGGTTGGTTTGCTGGCAGCTTTGTCCCCCCCCCCCAGTTTTTTGTCCCCCCCAGTTCAAAAAACGTATCTGCGCCCCTGTAATAATACTAATAATGATAAACTGAACACCTGTTGCATCAACAACAAACTGGTAAGTTAGGAGGAAGGTTCTTTCGCTGACGTCATATAGCTCCTCCTCCTCTTTCGTCTCCTGGGTGCTGCAGCCCCGTCAAATTTGCCCAAATAGCCGCGTTTTTTATCATAACTTGTAAAATAGGCGCCTTCGTGAATTAATATATGGATCATCAGGAATTACTTTTTATGTTATAAAACATCACCAAAGATGTCAAAAACGTGTCATCAGCACTTTAAAGAGCTATGTATGGTCTTTTGAGTTCGGAACCGTATGCTGGTTACAGTGTATAAATGGTTACCGACAGGCTATAGAGGTCTCGGTGCCATGTTCAATGCAGTAGTTGCGCATGTATTATTTTAAGTAAATTTATTTGATTCATACAGTTTTAAAGGAACAGGGATGCATCAGCACAATGTTAAGTCTATTGGTGTAAGTGTAAGTTTAATTAAGTGTATTTGTATTACTACTGTGTTAAGTCGAGGAATACCTATTGGTGAAAAGTGGATAAGTTCTACCTCTCAAATGTTTTCTAGGTATATGAAAGCTTCATATATTATTGATATTCCGTTTGGTTTATTCTTCTACTACTACTGCTACAACAACAACAACATCTACTACTACTACTCCTGCTGCTACTACAACAACAACAACAACAACTACTACTATTACTGTTACTACAACAACAACAACTACTACTACTACTACAACTACTACAACTACTGCTACAACAACAACAACAACAACTACTACTACTACAACTACTGCTACTACAACAACAACAACTACTACAATTACTGTTACTACAACAACAACAACTACTACTACTACTACTACTACAACTACTGCTACTACAACAACAACAACAACTACTACTACTATTACTGCTACTACAACAACAACAACAACTACTACTACTACTACTACTACAACTACTGCTACTACAACAACAACAACAACTACTACTATTACTGCTACTACAACAACAACAACAACAACTACTACTACTACTACTACAACTACTGCTACTACAACAACAACAACTACTACTGCTACTACTGCTACTACAACAACAACAACTACTACTACTACTACAACTACGGCTACTACAACAACAACAACAACAACTACTACTACTGCTACTACAACAACAACTACTACTACTACTGCTACTACAACAACAACAACAACTACTACTACTACTGCTACTACAACAACAACAACAACTACTACTACTGCTACAACAACAACAACAACAACAACTACTACTACTACTGCTGCTACTACTACAACAAAAACAACAACTACTACTACTGCTACAACAACAACAACAACAACTACTACTACTGCTACAACAACAACAACAACTACTACTACTACTCCTGCTGCTACTACTACTACAACAACTACTACTCCATTATACACATAAAAATGGCAGTACAAATGAATATACCTGAATATTCACTTTAGAAATACCCCACTGATAGAGATATTTGTTTGGCCTGCTTGCAGCTTGTTTCTCTAACCTTGCTTAATCGTTGCTCCTCAGGTTAATTTCATGTAAATCCTTGAAACGTATCTTTGTCACATGTACTTTCTGTTTTTCATAAGGCTACAAGGTCAGTAATTTTCCATCACCCATTGAGGCTAGCCTATCACACTCCGTCAACTCTGCTTCCTCATATTACATTTTCCAATCATATTGCTGTACCACACTCTTGAATTATATATGTGTGTGTGTGTGTGTGTGTGTGTGTGTGTGTGTGTGTGTGTGACTTTTTTCTCTCTCTTTCCTTCAGGTGGGTGGGCCAGCCTTGTGATTGGGTGGGCCAGGCCTACCTTGCACCCCCTCTGTAGAGCCAGGCCTGAACCCACGCAGACACAGGGAGAGCATGCAAACTCCACACAGAAAGGCCCTCATCGGGCACTGGGCCTGAACCCAGAACCTTCTTGCTGTAAGGCTGATCACTACACCACCATGCCACCTTCAGCTCATCTACAGAGCTCTAATCTAAAGAAGATGGAAGTATGTGATGGAGCATGGAGGAAATGGCGTATACAATACACACAGATCTTCTTCTGATGGACATTTCATTACTGCCACCTTCCACAAGAGCAAATAAAAAAAAGTCAAAATGAAAATACCACAGTTGTTCGGTAGAAGTGTGTCTGTGGGCGGTCCTCTGAGAAATCAAACTGTTCACCAAGACTGAAGATGTATGAGCTCTCTGAGGACACACACACACACACACACACACACACACACACACACACACACACACACACGTACAGGTTATCAGTGAAGCCAGCTCCCTGGTATGTCCTGAGAGAGCTCTCCTGCCTCACACATGCTGGCATTATCTCTGAGGTCTGCAGTGTATGTGCTTGTTGTTTCAAGGCTACCATGGCGTAATGTCAGAGGAGTTGAGCTCCTAAAGCGCTTGTGTCCACTGTGTGCCATTCCAGAGCCTCGATTCACTTCCCTTGTGTGTGGATTTGAAGCATTATAGAGAGCTTAGAGTATTGTCTGGGTAAAGGTCAAAATGTGATACTCTTTCACTGGAAAAAAAATAAACAGTCTGTGTTTTTGACTTGCATAGCTCTTTCTCTGGCTTCCATTTGACATCCTAATTATGAACCACTTGACAAAGAAGGACACCTTGCAAAGGCTGAGCAGATTAAGAGAAGGTGCTCTGTACGCTTCAAACACAACCCATGTGGATGATGGAAATGAGTGTAATGTCTGGGTGGATCTCAGTCACAGAGCTTCATGGCAGAGAAGCAAAAACCTGACTTCGAGAGGAAAAGCTAATGAGCTAACAGCTAAACAATTAAGATGTGAGTGTCTGAGTGTGTTGGCTAAAAGGAGCATTGCTTTTTGTTCACACTTCCAGAGAACAGTTCATATTATGCGAGGGTGAGTGAATGCTGTGCAGTGCTGGAGAAGCATCCGTGGATAAGAGCTCCTGACTGCTGAGTGACACCATGATGTCGCTGACCCCCAGTGACCCCATTTGTCTTGTCCGTAGTTCTCTTGTACAATAATACGTCTCTGTCTCTTTTATCAGGTTGATGTGTTTTTGTGGTTGAGTGTGTGTTCATGGTTGAACCAATGTGTTTATCTTGTGAACAGATCACATTCGCGATCAATGCCACATCACATCAAAACCGACTGCTTAAATGTCAGCAAACAAGAAAATCATATTTGGACGACGCTGTGTACGTCATTCCCGAGTCGGAGAGTGCACTTAATTTGTCTCTTGGTTTGTCATTAGCTCTCAAGCCACAGACTGACCCTCGTGAATGCGGCCTTTATCGATTATGCATCATGAAGCGCCTGACAGTGACACATGGAATCAGTGATATCATTTGGTATAGCAGAAAAAAGGATCTGAGATATGCGTGATAAGTTGAGGATAAGGATAAGAAAGATGGATGGCATCATATCTGCTCAGGAAAAGCAATGATGAATTTGGAGAGGAAATACAAAAATATGTTTCTAATTTATGCTTTATGTTAGGGGTTGTCAGATGCTGGACCTTGGTCCAGATGTATTTCATTGGACTGAACTGAATACTTAAAAATACTGTAGAAAAGCTGATAAATGTGTGAAAATAACTAACCATAATTGAAAGTCAAGTCAAGTTTATTTGTATAGTGCTTTTAACAATAGACACTGTCGCAAAGCAGCTTTACAGAAAATTAAAGACTTTAAACATGAGCTAATTTTATCCCTAATCTATCCCCAGTGAGCAAGCCTGTGGCGACGGTGGCCTCAGATGACATGAGGAAGAAACCTCGAGAGGAACCAGACTCAAAAGGGAACCCATCCTCATTTGAATGATAACAGACAACGTGATTATAAATAACTCGCTTCTATAACAGTGTCCTGTAGAGTCACAAAGTATAACTGTGAAACCAGGAAATTCATTATAGTTTTAACATGAAGTCTGTTTTGTTGAAGTTATAAACTGTTCACTGATGGAAACTTGAGTGCAAAACTGCTCCTGACAGCTGCAGTCCTAAAGTTAGCAAGTTAACTGTAGTCCTCAGCCAAAAAAGCATCACTGTAAGTGTCCAGAGCGTCTTCCAAGTGTGACTTTCGACTGTCCATATGGGGCCGTCCTCTACAGGAGCGATGTGATGAGACTCCAGCTAGACGTAGAGCATCAGGATGGATCAGGCAGGTCCAAGGAGCAGAAGGGGTCAGCATTTCGGTCTCAGGATCGACATGCAACTCAGAGGGAAGACAGGTTGTTAAGTATGCCCAAATGTCACCTGATGAGGAAGAACAGGATACATTTTGCACTGAGTGCAAGCAGGGACTCCAGCAAGACTGACTATGACAGCATCACTAAAAGGGGAGAGCCAGAAGGTAACATAGTCATGAGGGAGCCCTGGGACATAAAGTAGCAGCCACTACACCATCAACAAACCTGAGTGAGCAAGTGAGTGGGGGGCTGACAGCATCCATACATCCCATTTTACCAAAACACTCTATGCCTGAGGACCCTCCAGATCTACTCCTTTACCTAATAAAACTATTAACCAAAAGGCTTGACTAAACAGATATGTTTCCAACCTAGACTTAAACACTGAGGCTGTGTCTGATTACCGAACACTACTTGGAAGGCTGTTCCATAACTGTGGGGCTTTGTAAGAAAAGGCTCTGCCCCCTGATGTACAGTAGCCTTCACTATATGGTATGAGGTACCAGTAGATAGCCTGCACCTTTTGATCTAAGTAGGCATGGTGGGTCATAAAGGATAAGAAGTTTGCTCAGGTACTGTGACGTGAGACTATTCAGTGCTTTAAAGGTCAATAGTTGAAAAACTAGTTTTCTAAACATGAACCAGTTCGGTTTATGGAGTAGATCTTTTGTCCGTGATTTTATGCTACTTATTTAGCTGAAGGCAGCTCATCAGACCAGAGACTATCTACAGGACTAGAGACATTAGCTCAGGAAAGGAGAGATTTCATAGACTTTGAATTTCACTTACTCGCTCTGGCTTCACTTGTGAATTTAGGACATGGCTCATTTAAAAAATGATTGCGCAGAGAAGTATAGATTTATTTTCTCGGCATCAAAATCAAAACAGGCATCTCATCTGTTCAGAGTTTGTGGCACTAGTCAAAAGTGGTACATACTGTATTTACAGCTATAAACGAGTTGCTTATCCTGACCTTTGAAAGTAAGAACTTTTATCTAACTGGCCTTTAAAAGTGACTGGGTTATACTATATATTGTAGCTTTGTAGCTTGAATTTTGAATTGATTTTAATTTTTTATATATATTTTTCACAATACCTGAACTGAGCGTGGTCAAGCTTAAAAACGATGAGTCAGTTCCTCCTCATTTCCAGTAGCTGCTGCAATTTCATGGGTGGTAAACAGAACTAAGGTGCAAACCGAAACCCCATCATCCGCAAACCGTCACCCTCACAAGCTGCAAGTTTATCTATGAAAACCTGGTCTTCCATGTTGAACATGGTGAGAAGAGCTGTTTCCCTCTCTTTCATTCCTTTATTTACTTTTCATAAAGTAGCACATCCTGTACTTTGCTCATTTTCCATTTGGAAAATCTCCAGGTTTTGTGAGACTGGAACAGGGAGATATTTTCTCACATAATTTTTTTTTTAAAAATAGCCACAAGAGCATGAAAGAAAGTGCTGGAACATCACAGTGCTTGCACAACAAGGTTGTTTGTGTAGAACTGAGAAGGATTGTAAAATATAATCTATGACAGGCAATTTGGGTTGTAGACATTGAACATTTTCGTCTGCTGTTAATAAAACGAAAGTCGCCAACTGTGATGTTACTGGATTATATAGTTGCCGTAGTTGTTAGTTATTTGAGTTCCTATTACTTCTGGGAACTGGAAATATCCTAATAGTTAGCCTTTTTTTTTTGGTAAATAACTCAATGAAATCCAGATGAACACAGAAATGCAGCTTCTATTCTTCAAGCTTTTTTTTTTCTGGCTTTGAGTAATGCATTCTCTCTCTCTCTCTCTCTCTCTCTCTCTGGTTCTCTTTTCTAGCGAACTGAACCCCCCCCCCCCCGACATTTGGACTCTTGACATTGCTTGATTTCTATGGTACTGAGACAAAAAAGAAGCCAAATGTCATTTAGATTTGTCCCCTACCAAAAACAATTCCTGAAAACAATTCGCTCAGGGATTTCTTGGCACTGATCAGCTGAAAACAGGCAGCCAAGTGAGGAGCTGGTGGGACAGTCCAAGCATCGTGTTCATTCGTTGTGACACCTTATCTTCATAACATTTTCGCCTGCCACTGCCTCTGCCTGGCCCAGGAGCCATCTGACAGACGCCTTTTGTTACTGTCAGA
This sequence comes from Neoarius graeffei, assembly GCF_027579695.1. Taxonomy (NCBI): domain Eukaryota; kingdom Metazoa; phylum Chordata; class Actinopteri; order Siluriformes; family Ariidae; genus Neoarius; species Neoarius graeffei. The sequence continues at coordinate 83,920,538 of NC_083573.1, forward strand.
CTTCCAGAGACTAGACCTGTCTTATCTGTGGCCTGACAGGACTGAAATAAAACAACTAGACAGGATAGCGGAGCTGGATGCACTGCACTAAGGAGGAGGACCAGGAGCAGGATCAGCAGAACTTCTCAAGTTTGATAGTTTGTTAGGTCAAAGATAACGATACTTTGCCTTGTACCTTAAGCTACAGCAATGTTGAACTCTTAATGGTAAGAAGATGTTGATTAATTTTTGATAACAGGATCTCTGATGATAGTCCTGGCTGCATAATAACACATTCTAACCCATTATTACTTCTATAATAATAATAATAAGGCGGGGCGGCACGGTGGTGTAGTGGTTAGCGCTGTCGCCTCACAGCAAGAAGGTCCTGGGTTCGAGCCCCATGGCCGGTGAGGGCCTTTCTGTGTGGAGTTTGCATGTTCTCCCCGTGTCCGCGTGGGTTTCCTCCGGGTGCTCCGGTTTCCCCCACAGTCCAAAGACATGCAGGTTAGGTTAACTGGTGACTCTAAATTGACCGTAGGTGTGAATGTGAGTGTGAATGGTTGTCTGTGTCTATGTGTCAGCCCTGTGATGACCTGGCGACTTGTCCAGGGTGTACCCCGCCTTTCGCCCATGAGATAATAATAATAATAATAATACGTACATAAATTACACTGGGACATGTATGACAGGCTCTCTACATAAACTGATCTCTTTTTTTTCCCCCCAAACTTCACTTTGATAATGTGAAGTGTTCTGTGAGGAGACATTTATTTAGCATTTTTGGAACATACTGATAATTTGCCCTGTTGCCCTTTTCAACCCATGTCATTTGTGAACAGAATGTTTCTGACATGCCAGTATTTCCGAGATATGTATTTCTGGGAAGCGAGGGTGAGCTGAGAGTGGAGGTCTGACTGGATTAGTAAGGCTTGAATAATTGAAGTAATGGATGTCTCGGAGCACAGAGGAAGCTGGATTTAGCTCTCAAAGGAAACTATATTAAACTGCACAGGTAGAACAGCTTTAATCTACAGTGGGAGCTCACTGGAACATAGAAATGCATAGCGACTATCTTAACACACCTTCATGAAGCTCCACCATTTAGATTTAACCCCTTACTGTCCTGGATTATTGAATGAAGTAAAAAAAAAAAATGTAGTTATGAGACTGATAGTGCTGATACTGTAGTTCCTGGCAGTTTAAGAAGTTAACCAAAGTTATTCTATTCACATTCACCGGATATGAGCAATCGCGCACTCTGATTAGCTACTCTACTACTAGGATATCAGCTCATATACCGTGAGTAAAGAAAAACAAAATGGTGGCTTTGTTTTGTTATCAAGTCTTTAAAAGAAACAGAAATAGCTAAAGGAATATAGTCCTCCCCCCCATCTCCTGTTCCACACTCCAGTCCAGTCGGTGGTGGTAATGCACCTTTAAGTTGGTTTGCCAACCACCAAAACAACCCTGAAGAAGAAGAACAAAATGGCGGAGCATGCTGCTGAACCAACCAAGGATGAAATAAAAACTCTACTCGAAAACAAAACCCCTCAAAATACAAAAAAGCAACAAAGTATGGAATAAAAGTATTTGATGGTAAGAATGTATCTTTTTTATTTTTCAAGAATTATTCTACAGCATTTTTCACAAATTGCTCCCGTCATTTTGCGAAAAAATAAAAAAGCTCTTTTTTTTTACAAAATCTAGTGAATGTGGATAGAAAAACAAGTATTCCACTCAATCTTGTCATACACAGCTTATATCTGACTCTTTGCTATGCACCTCGCTGGCTATCAGCTCATGTACGACTCGATTTTGTGGAATAACTGTTAAATACTCATGATGCAAACAGGTGTGAATGTAAGTGTGAATGATTGTCTGTGTCTATGTGTCAGCCCTGTGATGACCTGGCGACTTGTCCAGGGTGTACCCCGCCTTTCGCCCATAGTCAGCTGGGATAGGCTCCAGCATGCCTGCGACCCTGTAGAACAGGATAAAGTGGCTAGAGATGATGAGATGAGATGAGATGAGATGATGCAAACATTTAAACTCTGTTGCAAAAGACTCCTGGCTTGCACATGTCCCTGGTAAAGACGAAAAGTTATTTTTTTTAAAAATAAAAATGTATTTTGAAGAGATGGAAAGCAGATAAATTTAGAAAGGCATGCAGGACTGGAATAATAAACAAATGAAACAGTTTCTCCTGAAATGTACAGTGTGATACCAGCTGTTCCTGTGTTTCATAGGAATGTCCAGATAAAGCAAGTCAACTTTTCAGTCATTTTTTTTCCTTCTCAAATGAATGTCAAGGTTTCATTCCTGGAAAATCATTCCAAATATAATGCCAGCCAAGATTTGTGCAGCGATAGAATAAACCCGAGACGCTGAATGTTCAATCTCACATCCTTCTTAATTACCGTTCATTCATCTTTTGCAGTTTGGATTGATTTCCAACACATGAAAATTGGTTGTAAAACAAAACTGTGGCTGTTTATTGGTATAGAGACGCATTTGTTAATTGAGTGAGAAACACTCTCGCTAGACTTGCAACCAGTTTCATCTACCGGTAACTGACAGGACTTTTAACAGTTTACAGCAAAGTTACCCTGAGCTGACATATTTTTCCATACATGTTAAAAAAAATCACCCAGAAGTGTTAGAAACAAATCTCAGCCTGGCTGGCAGATCCCATATGTGGAAAATTTGCTACAGCTGGACATTTAACAGATGCTTACCTCCCAAAGCTGCTCTGTTACTTTAAATGATTTGCTTTGCTAGAGAATACATTCATCATTGTGCACAGTGTTATTGGAATATCTTCTCAGATAAAGCTGGAATGTGAGTGTGTATGATCTCATGAGTGTGAGTGTCTGTGAATGTTCTTGTCTGTCTGCCTGTATGTCTGCTTTGTAAACGGTTTCAGTCCTGTCGGCTTAATGACCGAGTGTGTGTTGTGCTGAGTATGTGTGTGAGCTGATGGGTCTGATCGAGTCTGAGTCACTGTGGAGGGTCTGAAAAGGTGGGCTCTGGTGAAAGACACTGTTACAGAGGAAAGGGGTGGAGATGTAGGAAGTGTTGCTGGCATGGACTGGACTATATTACAAAGAATAAAACTTCACCGTACATAAATAAAATGTAGAAGTGACAGTTATTTGGTAGATAATACAGCAACTCAACTTTGTTTAAAACAACGCCCAGCATTGAGGGATTTTATGAGGAACTTTATTGTGTTTCAATACGCTGTTTTCTTATTGGATTCTCCTCTGTGCAGTGAAAGCTACATAATAACCTGATATCTTATTCAATTTAATTACCACAGTGGAATAATCACTTTGGTTCAGCAAACAGATTTTAAATTAAGCTCTCCCTTGCACTGTAATAAAGCGTCTCCGTGTGCAGTTTGTTCTAGCAGGAAATAGTGCCAAGTCAAATAAATATAATCTTTATTTATCTATCGACTCCTTGATTCCTAGAAAATTGAGGACTGTGGTATCTGCTCTTCAAATATTTAAACTGAGACAAAGATGTATAAAACATAAAAAAGTCAAAGGTAACTAGTGAAGGAATGGACATAATACCAGGTAAGATCTAGAAACTTGTACTAGCTCCTTTTAAATATAGCTTATGTGCAAAATGTGCAGTTACTATAACTTATTACTATCCAAAAGTCGGTTATTTTCCTATAACAGCATTTTATTTCTCTTATACCACCATAATTTGCTAAATATTACAAAAATGGCACCATACCGGAAACTCCTTCCATAAATCTTAAACATTTCTTGACAGCAAACATCACCATATCATTATAATAATATGATTATAACTACAGTCAGAGCTGCAGTTATAGAAAACTAATCAACACCTTCTGACCAATCAGAATCATGAATTCAACAGTGCTGTGGTTAAACTGGCTAATAATGCAATAGAGAACTGAAACAAACAAACAAACAAACAAACAAACAAACAAACAAACAAAAAAAGAACCCTTTAAGTATGCATTTAAATCTGATTAAACAGATTGAGGTCAATGTAAATAGAATATTGAAAGAGGTGGGTAATAATATAATAATTCATTAAATAGGAGAATAATCAAGATGAGAGACAACATTCCTTTGTGGAAGTATATATTTAATAGTTATTCCACGAATTCAAGTTGTACATGAGTTGATAGCCGACGAGGTGCATAGCACCGAGTTGGCTATAAGCCATGTATGATGAGATTGAGTGGAATAACTGTTTTATTCTATCCACAATCACTGGATTTTGAGAAAAAGAGCATTTTTTTTTTTTTTTGCAAATTTGATAAATAAAAACGTCCGACGGGGCGGCACGGTGGTGTAGTGGTTAGCGCTGTCGCCTCACAGCAAGTAGGTCCGGGTTCGAGCCCCGTGGCCGGCGAGGGCCTTTCTGTGTGGAGTTTGCATGTTCTCCCCGTGTCCGCGTGGGTTTCCTCCGGGTGTTCCGGTTTCCCCCACAGTCCAAAGACATGCAGGTTAGGTTAACTGGTGACTCTAAATTGACCGTAGGTGTGAATGTGAGTGTGAATGGTTGTCTGTGTCTATGTGTCAGCCCTGTGATGACCTGGCGACTTGTCCAGGGTGTACCCCGCCTTTCGCCCGTAGTCAGCTGGGATAGGCTCCAGCTTGCCTGCGACCCTGTAGAACAGGATAAAGCGGCTAGAGATAATGAGATGACACGGCGGGTTTCCAAAGATTTTTTTTGTAGACATTCTGAGATTTGATGTTGTTGTTGTTGTACAGTGTGGTAGACTCGGTCTAGACTCTTACCTTCTCACCAAGCTTGATTTGGATTCTGATTTTCCTGCTGTAAACCCTTGACATGTTATCCACCTCTTTAAATCACCAATTTCATTGTCTTCCATTGTGTACCCCGCCTTTTGCCCGTAGTCAGCTGGGATAGGCTCCAGCTTGCCTGCGACTCTGTAGAACAGGATAAAGCAGCTAGAGATAATGAGATGAGATGAGAAAAACGTCCGACAAAATAATTTCTGCTTAGAATGTAAACAAACCGGTGAAAAATGTGATAATAATAATAATTCTTGAAAAATAAAAAAGATACGTTCTTACCATCAAATATTTTCATTCCATATTTTGTTGCTTTTTTGTATTTTTTGGGGTTTTGTTTTTGAGTAGAGTTTTTATTTCGTCCTCAGTTGGTTCAGCAACACGCTCCGCCATTTTGTTTTTCTCTACGCATGGTATATGAGCTGATATCCTAGTAGTAGAGTAGCCAATCAGATCGTGCGATTGCTCATATGCAGTGAATATCTCATCTCATCTCATTATCTCTAGCCGCTTTATCCTGTTCTACAGGGTCGCAGGCAAGCTGGAGCCTATCCCAGCTGACTACGGGCGAAAGGCGGGGTACACCCTGGACAAGTCGCCAGGTCATCACAGGGCTGACACATAGACACAGACAACCATTCACACTCACATTCACACCTACGCTCAATTTAGAGTCACCAGTTAACCTAACCTGCATGTCTTTGGACTGTGGGGGAAACCGGAGCACCCGGAGGAAACCCACGCGGACACGGGGAGAACATGCAAACTCCACACAGAAAGGCCCTCGCCGGCCCCGGGGCTCGAACCCGGACCTTCTTGCTGTGAGGCGACAGCGCTAACCACTACACCACCGTGCCGCCCGCAGTGAATATGGATAGAATAAAAATCAAATATACCATGCACTGAAAGGCACTGGTAATTATGGATTCTCTTCGGTGACTGGCATAGTACTATTTTCTTTGGTGATGCGAACCCTCACAAAATAGTACTATACCAATCACCTCAGAGAATCCATAATTTCAACTGGAGCCTCTCAGTTCATGGTATATTTGATTACCAGTCTAAAGTTTGGACGCACCTTCTAATTCAAAGTGGTTTTTTTTTATTAATTAAAAGACACTTCTTAATTTCTTAAAGCAATGATGGATGTCGTTTTTCTTTACTTAGTTTAGCGGTTCTTGACATAATATGGATTACTACAGTTGTGGAATAGAGTTATTTAATTTTTTGTATTTTTATTATTTACTATTTACTGTTTGATCTCAAACACATTAAGAAAGCAAGAAATTGCACGAATTAACTTTTGACGAGGCACCTGTTAATTGAAAAGCATTCCAGGTGACTACCTCATGAAGCTGGTTAAGATAATGCCAGTAGTGTGCAAAGCATCATCAAAGTAAACGCTGGCTACTTTGAAGAATTGGAAATACGAAACACACACACACACACACACATATATATATATATATATATATATATATATATATATATATATATATATATATATTTTTTTTTTTTCACGGTGCGGTTTTCATCAAATCCTGCGCTCCGATTGTCTGGCGAGCGGGTCCATATCCTACGGTACGGACCCCAGTTACGGACCTCTGGCGACTCGCTCATTCACAACAACAACAAACATAGTAGCAACTTTTGTCAACATTTATCTTTTTTATAAGATTTATTTATAAGATTGTTTTATCAAAAATCTTATACATTTTTGCCAGCATTTCTCAGCATAATAGCATTAATTTTACAGCATGGATAGCGATAACGACAGTCTTCACAGTGAAAGCGAGTTTGACTACCCTGAGGAAGAAGAAATAAAATAAAACATTTCAGGAGAAAGCTAAAAACCTCTAACTGTTGCTAACGCTGAGCAAAAACATGGCTGAATCCTGAATGACTCAATTTTGTATAAATAGGGGACTACATAGGTGGCAAAATGTAGGGTTTTTTTTCCTGCCATGGAAGTGCACTTGTATACCGAGGAGGAAGCCATTTGCATTACAGCCGTGAATGAGGATTCAAAATGGCGGCTCGCCTCGGCTCGGTTTTCCGTTTCGGGCGCTCTCGTTTTCTGTTAGAATTTGGTAAAGAAAAAAATAAATATATTATTTACCAGCTTAAGGTCGGTCCGTATGGTGAAATACCGTGACCTCAGCCTTGAATACTGACCTCAGCCCAGAGGGCCTCGCTCAGTACTTTCAAGACCTCGGTCACGGTATTTCACCATACGGACCTCCCAGCAGACAGCGGACTGTCACGGACCTCGGTATTTTACGATACGGACCTTTTTTGTTTTTTTTAATGCTTTTTTGTTTACCACATAACTCCATATATGTTCTGTAAGTTATGTTATAGTTTTGATGTCTTCAGTATTGTTCTACAATTTAGAAAATAATCACAATACAGAACAACCTATGAATGAGTAGGGGTGTACAAACCTTTTTTGCTGATACTGTTGTAGCTTAAGGCTTGATTCAAAACACCAGTGACCTAGCAAGCTGAACTGATGTGCGCCACTTGTGACACTTGGATAAGACTCAAATATTTCTGTTTTTCTGGAAACTTGAACCCTACATATTGCTTCTCACATTAATCTGGCTTACATTTAACATAGCCATAAATGGTCATTTTCTCTAACAGGGGATCTTCAAGGAGCATATAAATTCTCAACACTATCAGAATGAATTGTGGATGTAAATCCACAGGAAGTCAGAACGAGTACTGAGCTATGAACATATCCTTTTCTCAGGCTGGCCTGAATTCACTCACTACATCAAAGTGCTTTTAAACTTCGATAAGCCAAATCAGGCTGCACTTTGTGTTTAAATACAGAGTGCGATAAATGTTCCACTATCTCCCCGTGACCGAATTAGCAATGCTGACTGATTAGCCATTGTTTACATTGGTCATTCCTGCTCTGCCTTTCTGCACTGCCTCTGCTCTTATCTGTCTTCGCTGGCTCTTAAAGGCCAAACCTGGCTTCTGTGAGTAGGCTGCAGACACTATCAGGGTCTCCCACACCACACACTCATTCTCCTGGTAACGGTTAATTGAGTACTGGAGAAATCCCCTCAGGTCACTAATAGACTGGTCCTGCATGCAGAGCTTCATAGTGGCAGGCGGCACAAGCAAGTCGAGATGTTTTATAGACCTCTGAGGGTGTCTGGCTGGGACGGCCCACACGCAAAGTGTTTATGGAAGATGAGTGCTATTGCTAAACTCAAATACACTAGTTTTACTTCATAGACGTACAGCGTAATAGTTAAACTCAGTAGTCTTCAGTCCTGAAGGGTTACAGCAGCATGACAGTTTACAACTCTGCCTCACTAAACACACCTGATTCAAGTCAATAGTTAATTTAAAAAAAAAAAGACCTATAAGTGTATGAAGAGGGAGAACACGTATCTCTGTCCCTCCAGGACCAGAGTCCGGATTTATCTAAAAATAAAAAATATCAAGGCAAAAATATTTCCATTCACCAATTTAATGTCTTTGTATTAAACACTAAACGTTCCATGTGGGTTTTCTGCCTGGTATGTTTTCTTTCTTTTTTTGTTTTTTTCCCCCCAGCAATATCACTTCGATAGTGTTTGTGTGTTGATTCTTTTGACATTTCCCTGAAGAATATGACAATATCAGAAAGCCTGTTTACTTGCAACTTGTTTAAGCAGTTGTTGAAGTGCATCAATAAAATATGCAAGCATTTAATAAATAAATAAATAAATAAATAAATACAACTTTTAGCAGTTAGGGTGTCTTTATATGTGAACGATTCCGGTCCCCCCCCCCAAAAAAAAAACCTTTTCCAAATTAAATTACAGGCTTTTTTTTTTCTTTTTTTTTAATTAGTTACAGGATTATTACAAAGTCATCCCCCCCTTTTCCAGTATCCAATCCATGGGTGTAATCTCTAGTGAAAATAAGACTACACACTCTCAGAAAAGAAAGTACATTGTTGTACCTTGAGAGGTAAAATGGCTTGTCGCTGGGGCAGTACCCTCTAACGTACTTATTTGTACCGTTTATATATAGTCGGTCTTTCGATTACGTTCATTATGTCTTATATTAAATATAGTTAGTTTTTTTTTTTCTTTTTTATCAGACATCTAATTTATTGGGTTTGTTTACCTGACATGTTTCGACGTACAACTTCCGTCTTCCTCAGAGTGTCACCGGATGTTAATTGGTGACGCATCTTTTATCAGCTGCTGTTTCTGAAGGCGTGGCCTTCCTGTCTGGTTTGACAGGTCGGTCACGCCTTCTACTGTCTGTTTGTCCCCTGCAAGATGGCACTCCAGGTGTGGGAGAGCATGTATGCTCCCTCATCCCGGTTGATGGTCCTCGGGCTTCGCTTACGGATCTCCATGGCCTCTCTGATCCAGCGCTGATGTTTGTTATCTTCTGTGCGGATGACTCTGGCATTCCCCCAGTCCATAATGTGATTTTCCCTTTTACAGTGATCTGTTATAGCTGACTTATAATTTTCCTGTTGTGCCTTTTCTTTTATTGTTCGGGTTTGTCTTGTAGCTATCTCCTTTTCGCACTCTTTCTTATGTTCATGTTTTCTTGTGCTGAAACTCCTTCCTGTCTCCCCAATATAAGTTTTATTGCATAATTTACATGGAATCTCATATATGGTGTTGCATCTGTTGTCCGGATGTATTCTGTCTTTGGGATGCACCAGGATCTGACGGAGTGTTGTGTGTGGTTTGACAGGTGTGTTAACATTGTGTTTCCTCATTACTCTTTGAATGCGTTCAGTTATTCCCCTGATGTATGGTAATGTAACTACTCCCCTGTGTTCTTGTTTGTTAGTTTGTTTTTTCTCTTTCTTCTGTGTTTTGTTGTTTTTAACCTGTTCCGCCCCTTTGGATATTGCCCATTGTGGATATTGACATGCCTTCAGTGCGTGTTGTATATGTTGTTCCTCCTGTTCTTTGTCCTGTGGATCTGTAATTATTGCTGTGCGTTCATGTAATGTTCTAACTACGGATATTTTGTGCATTATGGGGTGTTCGGAAGTCCAGTTTAAATATTGGTCGGTGTGTGTGGGTTTTCTGTGTACTTTTATTTTGATATCCCCATCTTCTGTGTGTTGTATTTTTAAATCCAAAAATGCTATTGACTGTTCTGTTTCTTCTTCATGTGTGAATTTTATATTGCCGGTATTGTCTATGGTGTTAAGATGGTCGGTGAGTTGTTGAGTGTGTCCCCTCTTTACTTTTTCCAATATGTCGTCCACATACCGTTTCCAGAGTGTTGGTCTGTATTCCGCTGGTATTGTGGTGAGTGCTTTTTGCTTTTTTCATGGAGGATCTGGAGCAAAAAGCACTCACCACAATACCAGCGGAATACAGACCAACACTCTGGAAACGGTATGTGGACGACATATTGGAAAAAGTAAAGAGGGGACACACTCAACAACTCACCGACCATCTTAACACCATAGACAATACCGGCAATATAAAATTCACACATGAAGAAGAAACAGAACAGTCAATAGCATTTTTGGATTTAAAAATACAACACACAGAAGATGGGGATATCAAAATAAAAGTACACAGAAAACCCACACACACCGACCAATATTTAAACTGGACTTCCGAACACCCCATAATGCACAAAATATCCGTAGTTAGAACATTACATGAACGCACAGCAATAATTACAGATCCACAGGACAAAGAACAGGAGGAACAACATATACAACACGCACTGAAGGCATGTCAATATCCACAATGGGCAATATCCAAAGGGGCGGAACAGGTTAAAAACAACAAAACACAGAAGAAAGAGAAAAAACAAACTAACAAACAAGAACACAGGGGAGTAGTTACATTACCATACATCAGGGGAATAACTGAACGCATTCAAAGAGTAATGAGGAAACACAATGTTAACACACCTGTCAAACCACACACAACACTCCGTCAGATCCTGGTGCATCCCAAAGACAGAATACATCCGGACAACAGATGCAACACCATATATGAGATTCCATGTAAATTATGCAATAAAACTTATATTGGGGAGACAGGAAGGAGTTTCAGCACAAGAAAACATGAACATAAGAAAGAGTGCGAAAAGGAGACAGCTACAAGACAAACCCGAACAATAAAAGAAAAGGCACAACAGGAAAATTATAAGTCAGCTATAACAGATCACTGTAAAAGGGAAAATCACATTATGGACTGGGGGAATGCCAGAGTCATCCGCACAGAAGATAACAAACATCAGCGCTGGATCAGAGAGGCCATGGAGATCCGTAAGCGAAGCCCGAGGACCATCAACCGGGATGAGGGAGCATACATGCTCTCCCACACCTGGAGTGCCATCTTGCAGGGGACAAACAGACAGTAGAAGGCGTGACCGACCTGTCAAACCAGACAGGAAGGCCACGCCTTCAGAAACAGCAGCTGATAAAAGATGCGTCACCAATTAACATCCGGTGACACTCTGAGGAAGACGGAAGTTGTACGTCGAAACATGTCAGGTAAACAAACCCAATAAATTAGATGTCTGATAAAAAAGAAAAAAAAAAAAACTAACTATATATAGTCGGGCTGTTAATATGAGAAACTGTTCACTTTGTGATGGAAGCATGAAATTTGGTACACTAGATCAAGCTTATATATATATTAATTCTAGATATGGGGCATTTTCAAATTCGGCTTCTACACAGCAAAATCCCCAGTGTTGAATTAACACCCAGAGTGTTGATTTAACACCCTACTGTGTTTATATAGGTCCAATTGGACACAAATTAACTCTAAAAGTGTTAATTCAACACTGAGGAATTTGCTGTGTAAACCCTGGTAGAAGCATGAAAATGAGGCTAAACAAATTTTCTTTTGTTTTCAAGGCATTTTTATAAGATTGCTTACAAAAAATGACACATTGATTGAATGTCTGTCTCACAAATAGAGAATTTCTTGTTCTCAAAGATATCACGTGATTAGTCGCATGACAAGTCACATGACATAGAGATACAGTATTAAGTAAATAAAAAGGCTGCTAGAAGAGCATTTTTTGCAGTTCAAAGTTTTAGCTGATAATATGGATTGATAGGATCATGTGACATCAAAATATTGAAAAAATACCTCTCTTGTCATTGCTGATTACAATCCCCACCACAGAAGCATAATGCTGTACACTGAAGATTAGCCTTCATACATTTACATCGACCCAAACACCCTTTCTTGCAACCACAATGAATCAAATGCCCCCATATCTAGAATTATTATATACATCAACTTGAGCTAGTGTGCCAAATTTCATGCTTCTCTCACAAAATTAACAATTCCATGTTTTTTGTTGCTTAACAGCCAGACTAATACTGATTGGGAACATATAAGTACCTTTTTGACCCTAAAAAGGTACACATAGTTACCTTGAAGTGCAATAATGAGCCCTAGGGGTTACATTAGTGTAGCTTGTACCTTGGGGGACAGAAATGGACTCCCACTGTATCCCTGTTTCTGACAGTGCATGCTCTACATATGACGAATTAATGTCAAAATAAAGGAACTAGAAAGGCACTTGGTAAAGTGCATACCTCCAACAAGCCACATATTATAAACATTAAAATCAAATCACTTGAGCCTAGGATAATACTAAAGCTGTACACCAAATTTCATCAAAATCTGTTCACTACTTTTTGAGTTACGTTGGGAACAGACAAACAGAGATGAAAACACAACCTCCTACAACAAAAGTGGCAGAGGTAATGACGTGGAAAAAAACCCCACATGTTTAAAAGCACATGCATGTAAAACATGAACAAAAGTTCATGTTGATTACTCACTTGTCAAGTTCATAGCAGTTACTGTTACTTACACGCTCCAGAATATTTTATAGTATCCATGTGCAATTATTTCCATTATAAGTTGTAAGTTTGTGTAAACATGTTTAATTGAATGTGAAATTCTTGTCTATTGCACTACATGATTTAAAGAAAAACAAACCCAGCATGAATGGACAAATGGGAAATTGTCTCTGCACTGTGGTCTATGACGTCCAGTTAAAGTGAACTATAGAAAGTGTCGGTGGTTTAAGTGCACTGTAAAATATAAGGCATTGATCTGTCTAATGATAGACTACAGTATATACAGCTCTTCCTGTATGATTGCTCCATCCTGAGAGTCTGCTCCCAAGTCTTAACCTCCATTTCACAGGACTGGAACCTTCTGAGCAACAGTGCTGGCATTGCAAGAACCCCCCACTGGCAGAGAGAGTGATGAATCAGTGCCCTCATGCAGTGTGTGTGTGTGCTATTGAGAGAGAGAGAGAGAGAGAGAGAGAGAGAGAGACACTCATCACTTCAAGCATTCCCATGAGCTCTTGCAACACAAATGACATGCCGCCAGCAACTTCATGATTGGGTCAATTTGTTTCCCATTGTTTTCACTCATACACACACACACACACACACACACACACACACACACACACACACACACACACACACACACAAACAATGGTGTCGTAACGCAGTGCGTGCAGCAAGCACCATCTATCAGTAGTATGCAGGAGAGTTAGAGCTTCTACTGCAGCACCATTATGCTCTAATGATCTGTAGCGAGACGCTAGTTCATACACGCCTCACAGTCACGGCCACTTTTTGTTTATGTGCGAAACAGGCATGGAAATGGCACACACACACAAATGGCATAGCCATGATGCTGTTTGAAGTCCATGCATTTTCCACTTGGATTCCCCCACCAGTGCTGTCTCTATTACACATTTCTTTCCTCACTCGCTTTCCTCTTCATCTCTCCTGCTCTCAGATCTGACTCTTTTACCTTGCTGTTTGTTGTATCCTTTAGTTTCTCCACCTCTTTCTTATTCCCATGTCTCTTTGCATTAATACTGACATTAAAAGGAGAAATCCACCCTGAATGACCTTGCATATGAATCTGTATACATACGATGTAAAAAGTATAAAGTTTACGTTATTTTTTTTAACTTCAAATTCGATATGTTAGTCTATTTTCAGTTTGCTTCAAAGTTTCCTACATTACCCAGAATGCCTGCTGACAGTGGTGCCAGTGGAATTTAACCTTTGCCTCATCTCAACTTAAAGACAATGATGCAGCGGCGCTTTACCACTTTAGCCCTGACCTTGATAGCCCTCTGTACACTCTGTTCAAACAGATCAGCTTCACACTTTTGCAACTTTCAGAATTTTCATGCTAACGCTTGCTCATGCTTGTCATCGAGTTGATCCCTAACTAGCTAAGACGAGCCTGTCATAACCGTGTGTAGCATTCTGCACTGTCAGAAATAGGGGTACAGTAGGAGTCCATTTCTGTTCCCCAAGGTACAGTTTACACTAATGTGCCCCCTCGGGCTCATTATTGGACTTCAAGGTAACTATATGTACCTTTTTAGTGCCAAAAGGGTACATATATCTTTCCAATCAGTATATAAATGGTACAAATAAGTACCTTAGAGGGTACTGATCTAGTGACAAGCCATTGTACCCCTAAAGGGACAATAATGGTCTTTGTTTTTCTGAGAGTGTGGGACACTGAGTCCATCTTTTCCACCAACGCGTCCACTACTTCTCTGTTGGATCTTTCATTAATATGATATGGTAATATGATACTCGAGAGTGAGAAAAGAAGCCCTTTTGTTTTTAGGAGCTAACACTGAAACCTGACATTTACTACTTACAGTAAGTCTGTTTGAGATTTTGCTCATTCAGTCATACGTCATTGTGGCTGAAATAGCAATGTGTCATCAATGCAACACATCATTGCTAAATTCTTACAAAAATATTGCACCAATTAACAAATTCACAAGAATCACTCACAAATCTCATCTCATCTCATTATCTGTAGCCACTTTATCCTTCTACAGGGTCGCAGGCAAGCTGGAGCCTATCCCAGCTGACTACCGGCGAAAGGCGGGGTACACCCTGGACAAGTCGCCAGGTCATCACAGGGCTCACTCACAAATATTTCAGTATAATATGTTTCAGGGTGGGCGGCACGGTGGTGTACTGGTTAGCACTGTCGCCTCACAGCAAGAAGGTCCTGGGTTTGAGCCCAGCAGCCAGTGAGGGCCTTTCTGTATGGAGTTTGCATGTTCTCCCTGTGTCTGTGTGGGTTTCTTCCGGGTGCTCCAGTTTCCCCCAAAGACATGCGGGTTAAGTTAATTGGTGGCTCTAAAATGACTGTGAATGGTTGTTTGTCTCTGTGTCAGCCCTGCGATAACCTGGCGACTTGTCCAGGGTGTACCCCGCCTCTCGCCCGTAGTCAGCTGGGATAGGCTCCAGCTTGCCTGTGACCTTATAGAACAGGATAAGTGGCTACAAATGATGGATGGATGGATGTTTCAGGGTAGGGTTTTACTTTAATGTTACTGACTGCAAAGCTGAATTCTGGGCAAAATGTTCTGTGTCTATAGCTTTTGGAGTTTCAAGATGTTGCATTGTGCACACCATGCATCCTATGTGTCAATATTTTGCTCAGATAAAACGCATTGCACATTTTACAATTCTGAAAATTGCCAAAGCAAGTGAGCAGCAATATCACGTGACCAGTGTGGGGCGTGTTTGGCTTACTTTTAAACAAAACAAGTTGACATGGGCAAACATGGCAGACTCGGCTCTCCTGCCAGCTAAAAGCCAGTGGAAAAGAAAAGGAAAGCCTGCCTGTCAGTAATGACACTGAAAGCCCGAGTTCAGAGCAGCCTCTAAACATGGCCGCTCCGGACTACACCTCCCAAGAGCCACAGCGCCCCTGTCACCAGAATTTTAATTACATCACCTGTCACCAATCCACCTGCAATCACCTGGCCTATAGAAAAACAACTCACACACTCAGTGCGAAGTATTGTTCTGTGTCCCTGTACCTGACTTTCCCAAGCCATTTTGACTTCAGCCTGATTTCACGTTTAGTTTCGACCTCATCTTCTCACCTCCCCTATGTTGTTCTGTTCACCGATCGACTGACCTCTACCCGTCCCTGACTACGATTCCTGTTTCCTGATTTGGCTCTGTTTGTGATGCACCCGCTCTCCCCTGCGATTGCACCCATAAGTGCCTGCACGCTGACACTGCCTAGTGAGTGCAACTGCAAGACAGAGCAAGGTTAGATGACGTGTCATTTTTCTACACAGATGACTAAATCATTCTAGCTAGCGCTTTGCTATCTTAGCCTTAGAATGCATGGGCTCGACTCCACGGTAGCGAGTATGGAGTTATACACCTAATGTTTTGATCTTACAGAGAAAGAAATGATAACACAAAAGCAGGAACAGAAAAAAAGATATATTCATCTTTTGTTTCATGGATCTATTTGCAAATATCAACCACAAATTACATCCCTGTGACTCAGAACTCTCCGAGGTTGATGCAGAGTCACGATGTTTTCTGCATGTTACCATCTTGGTGTGACCCAGTTCCATAGTTATGCTAATTAGTTAAAACTCCTTGCGTTCGGCTGTTTTCTTCAGGCCATACTGTTTGGCTCAAGAGGTAGGAAAATGGTCCCAAAATGGAGAAAAGTGACCCTCGGCATATCAAAATGATCACATATTGTATGCATGATATTGTTCTTGCAAGACATAGGAAAATGTCCTCCATCCATTATCTGTAACTGCTTATACTGTACAGGGTCACAGGCAAGCTGGAGCCTATCCCAGCTGACTATGGGCGAGAGGAGGGGTACACCCT
This sequence comes from Neoarius graeffei, assembly GCF_027579695.1. Lineage (NCBI taxonomy): Eukaryota > Metazoa > Chordata > Actinopteri > Siluriformes > Ariidae > Neoarius > Neoarius graeffei. The sequence goes on from NC_083573.1 coordinate 83,937,011, forward strand.
GGACAAGTCACCAGGACATCGCAGGGCCGACATATAGGGACAAACAACCATTCATATTCACAGTCAATTTAGAGCCACCAATTAGCCTAACCTGCATGTCTTTGGACTGTGGGGGAAACCGGAGCACCCGAGGAAACCCACACAGACACGGGGAGAACATGCAAACTCCACACAGAAAGGCCCTCATCGGCCGCTGGGCTCAAACCCAGAACCTTCTTGCTGTGAGGTGACAGTGCTAACCACTACACCACCATGCCACCATAGGAAAATATAGTGCACAATAAAAAAAAAAAATCTCATCTCATTATCTCTAGCCTCTTTATCCTTCTACAGGGTCGCAGGCAAGCTGGAGCCTATCCCAGCTGACTATGGGCGAAAGGTGGGGTACACCCTGGACAAGTCGCCAGGTCATCACAGGGCTGACACATAGACACAGACAACCATTCACACTCACATTCACACCTACGGTCAATTTAGAGTCACCAGTTACCCTAACCTGCATGTCTTTGGACTGTAGGGGAAGCCAGAGCACCCAGAGGAAACCCACGCAGACACGAGGAGAACATGCAAACTCCACACAGAAAGGCCCTCATCGGCCGCTGGGCTCGAACCCAGAACCTTCTTGCTGTGAGGTGACAGTGCTAACCACTACACCACCGTGCCACCATAGGAAAATATAGTGCACAATAAAAAATAAATAAATAAATAAATAAAAATTTAATTTCAGATGACTTTGCAGTCAGCACCTTTAATAAAGCAATGCACTTCTCAGGTGTCTCATATAAAGTGTGAACTGTATACAATGCTGAATAAAACTTTCTTCCACATACAGTAAAAGTACAAACAGCTGATCTCTTATCATCCCTCACTCCTCTTCATTCTCTTCTTCTTCCCATCTGAAGAGTAAAAAAAAGTGTTAACTTGCAATGTTTCAGAGTGCAGCACTATATATTTAACATTCAGTCACCTCTCCAAGCTAAGCATGCTTGAAATAGGAAGAGAGGAGGAGAGCATGAGAGAGAGAGAGAAAGAGAGAAGAGAGCAAAACGACCATCATGAATCTTGTGGAAGCAAAACATTTGTGTGTGTAATGTGATGTACAATTCTGAATGGGACACATCTGCTGAATCCTGCAGGAAATGTCTTGTGGTGAGAAATGCACGCTTGATTACTGTATATAACTCAGCCTCCTCCTTCACATCTCTCTCTCTCTCTCTCTCTCTCTCTCGCTCTCCTGTCTCTTAATTATGCTTCATGCAAACACTGACTTCATTCTTGACTGCTTTTTATCTCATTTCCTCTTCACAAAATGTCTTTATGATTTGTTCTTCCTTTCCTCCCTCTTTCACAATTAAATATACGTTTAATACAAGTGTAAACATTCAGCATTCCAGACTCATTCTTTTTGTCTTCCTCCTCTAGTCCATCTTTCTGTCTCTCCTTTTCTTCACGGGTGTGTGTTTGTGCATGTGGTGTGATGAAGATAGTCGTTCTTCGCCCCAGGGGTCCAGAATTTTTTGTTGTGGTATTAGTCATGAATTGTTGTTCGCTTCTGCAGATTATTACAATTCTTAATCTCGTTCCACTGCCTTCCATGCAAATGTACTTGTATCTTCTGTTGACGCTTCATTTGTTTTAGAATGATTTCTCTCCTGCTCTTGAGAAAAATCACTCTTTTGGCAGATTAACGTGGGCAGTGATGATCGGAAAGTGGAGTTATTTTGCCAAGGAGGTTTGCCCGATTATCTGTAGCTGGAAAAAACTCACATTGGGTTTAAAATGAGATTAATGAGAGTCCATTTTGTTCTTCTTGAGACTTTTTTCCTTTGTTTAAATTCCTTCTTAAAACTCTCAACCCTCTCATAGACTGTGTTTGTCTTTGTCATGGTTGAACTGTGAGCAATTGTGCGCACACACTTGTACACACCTGCACAGACACATGCACTTACCTCCACTCAGTACTGATTCATCTTCACCCCAGTCTACATGGTGGTGTCACGCTGCTCCAAACCTGAAGAAGCTCTACCACGTCTTCTAGAACCGCACACTGACATACATGTCAACCTTTGGTCAATCAAACCTGTATAACCAACCTCCAAAATCCATATTTCCCTTATAAAATCTGTATAAGATGCAAATTAAAATAATTTACCTAAAATTTGAATGATAATTAACAATGATATATCCAAGTTACTTTTTATTCAATATTAATAACAATAAACCTTCAGAATGAATACAAAGCTCAAATGTTCGACAAAAACACAAAGTGTCACTCTAATGTTCTGAATTGTACTCCATGACAGCTTTTTTAGCAGTTTGCACCAATACCTCACGAGGCTGCATGTCACAGCAAGTGTCTGTGTTGATCTTGCCGGAGTGCCCATTCAGAATCTTTTCAGTCGCTAGTGAAAGTCATTCAGGTGGAAATACGCGTTTCAAACAAAATGTTACTTCCCGGTTGGCGGGATTCTCGCAATGTGGTGTGCGCATGATCAAAAGTGAAACGAAGTCTCGCTACCACAAGATAACACGCGATTTCATAAGACTCTTTACTGGCTGTTTGTGCTTTCTGTGGTGTACAGTACGTTTGCAAATGTTATGCGCTCTTTTATCATCATGGGAATTGATTATAGCTGTAAATAAATATTGAAGTTTTTTTAAAGAATCCGTATAACTTTATTTGTACGCCCGTATACTACGTTTATTGAATCAAATCCGTATAAAATACCGACATTCCATATAGGTTGACATGTATGCACTGAGACAGAACCCCAGCAGTTTGCTCTTCTGAGGCAAAAAATATTTCAGTTATTCCACGAAATCGAGTTGTACATGAACTGATAGCCAACAAGGTGCATAGCACCAAGTTGGCTATAAGCCATGTATGACAAGATTGAGTGGAATAACTGTTTTATTCTATCCACATTCACTGGATTTTGAGAAAAAGAGTGTTCTTATTTTTATTGTTTTGCAAATTCAATAAATAAAAACTTTATACAAAATGTCCGACAAAATCATTTCCACTTAGGATATAAACAAACCGGTGAAATGACAGGAGCAATTTGTGAAAAATGCTCTAATAATTATTATTATTGAAAAATAAAAAAGATATGTTTTTACCATCAAATACTTTTAGTCCATATTTTCTTGCCTTTTTTTTTTTTTTTAATTTTTTTTGGAGTTTTTTTTCGAGCAGTTTTTATTTCGTCCTCGGTTGGTTTAGCAACATGCGCCGCCATTTTCTTCTTCTTCTTTAGTTTTTTTTTTTTTTTGCTGGTCTTACCGCCACCAACTGGGCTGGAGTGTGGAACAGGCGATATTGGGGGGGGGGACGACCTATAATCTTTTAGCTATTTCTGTTTCTTTTAAATACTTGATAAAGTGATATATCTGACTAAATGCGCTTCACCATTTTGTTTTTTCTCTCCTCACGGTATATGAGCTGATATCCTAGTTGTAGGGTAGCCAATCAGAGCATGTGATTGCTAATATCCAGTGAGTATGGCTAGAATAAAAACACATAACTTTTATAACTTTTTAACTGAAAGCACAAAAAGACAACCTGCTATCATATCCTCTATGAAATTCATTTGAATTTTAATTACTGAAAAAAGTAGCATTCAAATACATCTGGATTTTAATGAGTTTATAAGAAGATTGAGCATTATCATTTGTGCTAAGCTATTTGTTATTATTGTAAACCATAGAAAGTGAACATTGGGTTGCAAAGAAAAATCACAGGAAGGCAATATCAACATTCCATATGGAACATTAATCTGCTTCTTCTTCTTCTTTTGGCTGTTCCCATTAGGGGTCACCACAGCGGATAATGTCCCTCCATCTCCTCCTGTCCTCCGTATCTTTTTCTGTACCACCAACCGTCCTCATGTCCTCTTTCACCACAACCATAAATCTCATCTTTGGTCTTCCTCTTTTCCTTCTACCCAGTAACTCCATCTCCAGCATTCTTTTCCCCCGTATGGAAGATTAATCATTTATTTTAATTTATTTACCCCCAGGCTATCCATGATTCATGTAAAAAAGGTGGATTTTATGATTTGTTTTCCACATTGATTAGTTTATGGTGCCATGGGAAGGAGAACAGAGTGGGGGTGAGCCAGTAGAAAGAGCAGGTCAACCTGCTACACCTGTATGGGCATATGTCAGCTCACCTACCCATCTTCCTCCCATCATTTGATGAGTCTAAAGCTGGACAGGTGTAAAGAACAGGATAAGTCAAAGCTGGAGTTTAGACAGGGATTATTTTCCTTTGCTAAATCTTACTTGGAGTTTGAGTTAGGACTATTGGTCTTTTGATTTTCAGGTATACACAAAGCTGTTTTGTCTCTAGAATTTAGCTGGGGTATAAATGGTGGCTGTTTGATTTTTAGTATTGTGTTTTTTTAAGTGCATCTGACTCATGAAAATATTTAAGGACACCTCATTAGCAGTGTACCTTAGACTCATCAGGTGTTTCGGGGGTGTTTGTCGAGGCAGCCAGACATAAGTTAATCACTCTTCAGCTTGTGTCCCATGTCCAATCGGATGGTGTTTATTTATTTATTTATTTATTATTTACCTTTTACCTATCATTAACATTACATTACATCACATTATGGGCATTTAGGAGACACTCTTATCCCGAGTGACATACAACATACCCAGAGCAGCCCAGGGAGCAGTTAAAGGTTAGGTGCCTTACTCAAGGCCACTTTAGCCATTCCTGCTGGTCCAAGGAATTGAACCAGCGACCTTTTGGTCCCAAAACTGCTTCTTTAACTTTTCGCTCATGACTTCTCCCATTTTTAATGTTTCATTTTTACATTTAAATGTTTAATTTTTACATTTATGCTGCCTCAACACATTTAGTCTTTCCATTCGCTATATTTTCACTGCATAGGATATACTGTATAATAACACAGCTGTAGACCCTACATACCGTAGCACATAGAAGACTACTTGAGTTTCACTCACTGAAAAAGTGACTCAGTTAGTCTCTACTCACATCATATATGACTTTTAAGACACTTTGTCTTCTAAATGTAATTTACAGCATGATAAATAATTGGGGAAAAATATGAAAATAAAGCATGCCAGAAATGACATGAATTTATTCAGACCCCTTACTATAGCCAGGGGGTTTTAGCCAAAAGTGTTCCTCTACACTGTAAAACATTTCAAATTGGTTTAACTTGGAAATGCAAGTTAACTCAATTTGATGATTATCTTTGTTTCAACTCCGAAAAAGTCTTAGTTAGTCAAGACAACTACGTAATTCAAGTCTAAACTTTGAAAACTTGGACAGATTAGTTCAAATTAAAACACTTTTCAGAGCTCATTGAGTTAAAGAGAAAAAGTACGGTAAGTGGACATAACTAAACAAGGCTGAAATTATTTACAGTGTAGCAGTAAACCATGAACTTTTAAACATTTTGCCTGTGAATATGTAAATATTCTGACATTTCGAACAGCATTCTAATGATTTGCTCTTCTCTTCTTTTGCTCTTCGAATGATTTAAGCACTTTTGAACATGCTCAATATATGAAAAGAGTGCAATATTAAATGTGGCATATAAATAAATAAATTTGCTCTAAAGTTTGTTGAGACCTGGCTGTATCATTTTAAAGCATATACGCAGAGCCATGGCCTCACTTTCATTTATAAATGCCTTGAGACCTCAAGAATGGCACAGGAATAGTTTTAAGCGTTAACAATAAATATAATATAGTCATTTTTACGATTAAAGGAAAACTCCGGAGTGAAATGCTTTCTAGGTCTATTTTCACATTATTGAGAGTGCATACGTTGAGTTGCTACCACAATCACGTCACTCGGATGTGTTTTGAGAAAATTCGTTTTTTGCGATTTCAACCGGAAAGCGCTAACACGGCAGTGCGCGGGGCATGTCTTTTTTAAAAGTCAACTTTTGCGGCCTTTCCCCTGAAGATGGTGTCTGGAGAAGAACGACTTCAGGTAAGGTCACTGGCTTTGTATTTACTCTTCTACACACTCTGTCCGTGCACTTGCAGAGCTCGGGACACTTCGTTTTGTTTGTAGGAACCCTCTACTCACTTCCACAGAACTGTCATGTTGTTTTGAGCTTTGCAATGGTTTTAAAACTAGCATTTTGTATCGGCAAAAAGACATGCCCCTCGCATTGCCGTGTTAGCGCTTTCTGGTTGAAATCGCAAAAAACGGATTTTCTCAAAACACATCCGATTGACGTGATTGTGGTAGCAACTCAACGTATGCACTCCCAATAATGCGAAAATAGACCTAGAAAGCATTTCACTCCGGAGTATTCATTTAAAATGATTAATATAGGTAGCAGTCTGAGTGAATGACCTTGACGTCCGTAAAGTCACAGCAGGAAGTCTATCGGTCTCATCGCCATTTCCACTATACTAAAACACAGCTGACTGCAACTCTGATCCTCCATTTTGAGCTAATTTTGATTGATTGATTGATTACTTTATTCTGAACAATAAAGAAGAAAGATATAAAAATTAAAATTTAAATAAAAAATGCAATAATCAAAACATCGTCATAAACAAACAGAATAGCGTAGCCACAAGGCAATAACATAACAATGTTCAGAAAGGATTAGGAAGAAGTAATAACTTATCCAATCCTAACCCTCTATACCACCGCTAATCAAATGTCACTTTCCACCATAATAAACTATATATACAAAAGAAAACAAAAGCAATAAACAAAAAAGAAAACATACCAACATACCAAAACATACCGACATGGTATAATATCGACCAAATCAAATCATATATACAGATACTTATGTTATGCATATAGACACACATACAATACATATATACAGTACATACATATACACATACCTATAGGTATACACTAAATACAAGAAGACCAGTCACAGACTTACTCTCAATTTCATCATCACCTATATAGTCTGCCTGTCCTCATTCTCATATATTTTTAGGAACATGTTTTTATATAATTTTTTAAACAGTTTTATGTTGGTGCTAGGCGGCACGGTGGTGTAGTGGTTAGCGCTGTCGCCTCACAGCAAGAAGGTCCTGGGTTCGAGCCCCGTGGCCGGCGAGGGCCTTTCTGTGCGGAGTTTGCATGTTCTCCCCGTGTCCGCGTGGGTTTCCTCCGGGTGCTCCGGTTTCCCCCACAGTCCAAAGACATGCAGGTTAGGTTAACTGGTGACTCTAAATTGAGCGTAGGTGTGAATGTGAGTGTGAATGGTTGTCTGTGTCTATGTGTCAGCCCTGTGATGACCTGGCGACTTGTCCAGGGTGTACCCTGCCTTTCGCCCATAGTCAGCTGGGATAGGCTCCAGCTTGCCTGCGACCCTGTAGAAGGATAAAGCGGCTAGAGATAATGAGATGAGATGAGATGTTGGTGCTATTTTTGAGTTCATTTTCCAGACCATTCCACAATTTCACCCCACAGACTGTTATGCACATACTTTTCAGAGTTGTTCTAACATTTACTCTCTTAAAATTCATTTCCCCTCTCAGGTTATACCCACCCTGCCTTTCCATGAACATATTTTGTACCTCACCCGGAAGAAGGTTATGTCTTGCTTTATACATAATTTGTGCAGTCTTGTGTTTAACCAGATCCGTGAATTTCAGAGTGTGTGCTTTTACGAATAATGCGTTTGTATGCTCAAGATATCCCGTATTATTGACCATTCTTATTGCTCTTTTTTGTAATGTGCATAATGGCTGCAGGTTAGATTTGTAGGTATTACCCCATATCTCCACACAGTAGCTCAGATATGGAAGTATGAGTGCATTATACAGAGTATGTAGTGATTTATAGTCCAGAATGTGTCTTGATTTCCCCAAAATTGCAGTAATCTTTGCTATTTTTGCTTTAACATGATTAATATGTGGTTTCCAGCAGACTTTATGATCAACAATCACACCCAGAAATTTTATTTCATACACTCTTTCTATGGTTATGTTGTCAATTTTCAATTCATTTTCAATTCATCACCATGCCACGTAGATGTGTTGCTGGCGGGCGCAGCAACATGACAGAAGGTGGATTTATGTTGCATTCATGGCCCAAGAATGTTCAAACTGCAAAGATTTGAACGCGTTTTGCGAGAAGTTCATGGGCACATTGGGCGCCTATGAAGTGGTCTCTCCTCTGCTCCGCACATTTTACTGAAGACTCGTACGAGACCTCTGATCTGTTGAGGAGCGTTGGCTATAAGCCCGTACCGAAAGAGGGTGCAGTACCAACAATTAAAGGAAAAGAAAACTATAAGAAAAGTATTTATTTATTTATTTTTTAAAGGAAAGTGAGTTCAGTTGCACCAGTCCTCCTGGAGTGAGCCGAGGGTTGTTGCTAAATCCCAGGACGGAACGAGATGGGACATATCGCTTGGGCAATGACCTCCTCGCAGTTGTTGCTAAAACTGGTGACATCCCGTTCCGTCCTGGGTTTTCGTAATTGCCTGAGCCGAGCAGTAATGGCGGAGTACACAGTATGAAGAAAACAGTGAATGAGTGGAGCAGCTGTCTGATTTCTAAACTGGATATTGCTGCCATCTCACCCTTACATGGAAGAAGTAAATAAATGGAGAACTGAACGAACAACTGAAATTCAGATTGTTTCAAAACAATCAGCCACAAGATCGGCCTTCAAGGAGTGAGAACACAGATGAGTAAGCTCCAACTTTAATTTGGATAAAAAAAAACAACATGTTGTTTACCTGCATTTAGATTAATACATGTAACTTGTATTGTGTGTTTAAGTTACCGGTATAAGATGATTTAATTTGCTTCAGAATGTGATTGTCTCAGTTCATCTGATTATTTAATTAGCCTTTTACATTATCAGTGAAAATGCATGCATGTACATGTCTGTTGCATAAGTTATAACACCCATCCTGTTTTAATGAAAGTCAACCCACAATCACTGAAGTCAAATCAGTCTTAGTTGAGCAAGTCGGTAACGGTATTTCTTACTTTCACCATAAATTTTTTATTTATATGACTTTGGTCTAGAGGTGGCACAGTGGTGTAGTGGTTAGCGCTGTCGCCTCACAGCAAGAAGGCCCGGGTTCGAGCCCCGTGGCCGGCGAAGGCCTTTCTGTGCGGAGTTTGCATGTTCTCCAGGTGCTCCGGTTTCCCCCACAGTCCAAAGACATGCAGGTTAGGTTAACCGGTGACTCTAAATTGACCGTAGGTGTGAATGAGCGTGTGAATGGTTGTCTGTGTCTATGTGTCGTCCCTGTGATGACCTGGAGACTTACCCAGGGTGTACCCCGCCTTTCGCCCGTAGTCAGCTGGGATAGACTCCAGCTTGCCTGCGACCCTGTAGAACAGGATGAAGCGGCTACAGATAATGAGATGAGATGAGATATATATTTCCCCTTTTTAGCATAAGGGACAATTTTCAATTGGGGCGCGAGCCCTGTTATTGTCCCTTGCCACCATGTTTTGTTTTGTTTTTTCATTTGGTTGTATTTAATTCTGTTTTTATTGTAATTATTTATATTTTTGGGGCAAACTACAATAAACTAAACTAAACTAAATCCTTCCTGGCAGATCAAACCAATGTGTGTGTGAAAGTGCCAGGAGATGAATGGTTGTTTGTCTCTGTGTCAGCCCTGCGATAACCTGGTGACTTGTCTAGGGTGTACCCTGCCTTTCGCCCGTAGTCAGCTGGGATAGGCTCCAGCTTGCCTGCGACCCTGTAGAACAGGATAAAGCGGCTAGAGATAATGAGATGAGATGAGATGACTTTGGTCTATAGCTGTAAAAGGCCTCGGCCTTAAAACCGGTTCCAGCTGTGACGTCACGCACTCAGGGCTGGCTGGCTCAGCGGGGCAGCTCGAATGTCAACTTTGTGGTCGATTTTAAGTCTCAAAAATATATATATTTTTATTACCATTTATGCAGCATACAAGAGTCAAGGATGGAGATACTATCCACTCAGAAATTTATTTAAAAATAAAGGTTCTGCGTATTTCCTTTAAGAACACTGTGAGATCAGTACAGTTTCTGATTCACCACAATCACAATCACAAATCAGTGTATTGATTTATATTTTTGTCTAAATCCAATTGATCATTCTCATTCACAATTTTCTCATTTTTAATTTTCCCCCTGGCAGCACGGTGGTGTAGTGGTTAGCACTGTAGCCTCACAGCAAGAATATTCTGGGTTCGAGCCCAGTGGCTGATGGGGGCCTTTCTCTGTGGAGTTTGCATGTTCTCCTCGTGTCTGCGTGGGTTTCCTCTGGGTGCTCCGGTTTCCTCCACAGTCCAAAGACATGCAGGTTAGGCTAATTTGTGGCTCTAAATAGCCCCCAAGCATAACTACATCATCACTTATTTACCGCAATGCATTGTGGGGGATAGCTGGGGTCGGTAGTTGAGCGATATGACGGCTGTCAGGTTAATTTTACGTGAGAGCGATGTGAGAGGAGCGATTTTGCCGTGCTCTGTCGTGGAAGACAATGAAATTGGTGATTTAAAGAGGTGGATAACATGTCAAGGGTTTACAGCAGGAAAATCAGAATCCAAATCAAGCTTGGTGAGAAGGTAAGAGTCTAGACCGAGTCTACCACACTGTACAACAACAACAACATCAAATCTCAGAATGTCTTATTTCCGAGGACGTATATTGCAATAAAACTTGATATCAGGAAACATTACAAAAAAAAATCTTTGGAAACCCGCCGTGTCATCTCATTATCTCTAGCCGCTTTATCCTGTTCTACAGGGTCGCAGACAAGCTGGAGCCTATCCCAGCTGACTACAGGCGAAAGGCGGGGTACACCCTGGACAAATTGCCAGGTCATCACAGGGCTGACACATAGACACAGACAACCATTCACACTCACATTCACACCTACGCTCAATTTAGAGTCACCAGTTAACCTAACCTGCATGTCTTTGGACTGTGGGGGAAACCGGAGCACCCAGAGGAAACCCACGCGGACACGGGGAGAACATGCAAACTCCACACAGAAAGGCCCTCGCCGGCCACAGGGCTCGAACCCGGACCTTCTTGCTGTGAGGCGACAGCGCTAACCACTAAACCACCGTGCCACCCCCACTGTGTCATGTTCAGTATAAATGCATTTTCTTCAATAAATACTGCTAGTGAGGTACACTGAACATGATACATACCCAAAAGAGAACCCTTCGTAGTTTGGGAGTTTTATCGGTCCGAGCTGTGTGTTGTGGAGACACAGTAAGGCACACAGCAATTCACTTTAGGCATGGTTAAAATCAGTTAGACAGAACAATGCAGTGTTTATCAAAGAGGAAAGTAAACAATCTGGCAGAGCTAACCCCGGGTATCGCCCATAATGCATTGTGGTAAACAAGCGATGACGTAGTTATGGGTTAGGGTCATTGACGGTAGGTGTGAATGTAAGTGTGAATGGTTGTTTCTATGTGTCAGCCCTGTGATGATCTGGCGACTTGTCCGTGTACCCCGCCTCTCACCCATAGTCAGCTGGGATAGGCTCCTGCTTGCCCGTGACCCTACACAGGATAAGTGGTTATGGATAATGGATAAATAATTTTCCCCCTTCAACAGAATTGGCATGATCTAAGTGATCAGTCTTGTCCACTCATAAAAATCAATGTAGTAAAGGGGCATGTTGAATATGTTTAATGAACAAAGAGTTTCACGCTGGGCGGCATGGTGGTGTAGTGGTTAGCACTGTCGCCTCACAGCAAGAAGGTCCGGGTTCGAGCCCCGTGGCCGGCGAGGGCCCTTCTGTGCGGAGTTTGCATGTTCTCCCCGTGTCCGCGTGGGTTTCCTCCGGGTGCTCCGGTTTCCCCCACAGTCCAAAGACATGCAGGTTAGGTTAACTGGTGACTCTAAATTGACCGTAGGTGTGAATGTGAGTGTGAATGGTTGTCTGTGTCTATGTGTCAGCCCTGTGATGACCTGGCAACTTGTCCAGGGTGTACCCCGCCTTTCGCCCGTAGTCAGCTGGGATAGGCTCCAGCTTGCCTGCGACCCTGTAGAAGGATAAAGCGGCTAGAGATAATGAGATGAGTTTCACGCTGCACAGTTATCAGCACAAACACAGCCACAAGTACAGAGTCTGGAGCTCCTCATGGTGATTAGCCTCAGTGTTCTCCTGTTCTTCCATTCTGAGCTTCCTGCCCTTCCCATGGCATCTGCCCTCTTTAGCTCTGGCAGGACAATCTTGTGAAGAGTTCAGACCAGTTAACCAGAGCAACTCCACTTGGATTTCTGCAAATGTGGTTTGGGAAAACTATCTTAAGCTTTCAAATAGCTACAGTGTTCACTGGTACCAACTCGGTTTTTAATCCTGGCTACTTGCAAATTTGTAGAAAAATGAACAAGGCAGTGTCTATGTTTATACGCAACCTAATAATCAATCAATCAATCAATCAATCAATCAATCAATCAATCAATCAATCAATCAATCAATCAATCAATCAATCGGACTAATAACTGAATTGAAAAAAAATTATCACATATATTTAACCCAGTAATTTCAAAGAAATTTGTATTCAGTAATCCATTAAAGAGAATAAACGACACGTAAACTATACCATTAGTCCTTTCTTATTATAAATACACAGGTGATTATAAAAAATCACGCATGCTGATTGGTTGAGAAATTCAGACTATTTCTCGATAATCACCACAAGTGACACGGCAAAATGGCTGCCACCATGAGTTTGTCACTGTAAGTGAGGAAGAATTACAAATTATGAAAGAAAACGCTCTTCCTAAAAGCGCTAAAGATGCTAAGAAGTTTGGTCTAAAACTATTCAAAGGTAAGGTGGAATTGCGATTTATTTTACTGATTTCAAAACAAAGTATTTTATGCGGGGTGGCACGGTGGTGTAGTGGTTAGCGCTGTCGCCTCACAGCAAGAAGGTCCGGGTTCGAGCCCCATGGCCGACGAGGGCCTTTCTGTGCGGAGTTTGCATGTTCTCCCCGTGTCCGCGTGGGTTTCCTCCGGGTGCTCCGGTTTCCCCCACAGTCCAAAGACATGCAGGTTAGGTTAACTGGTGGCTCTAAATTGACCGTAGGTGTGAATGTGAGTGTGAATGGTTGTCTGTGTCTATGTGTCAGCCCTGTGATGACCTGGCGACTTGTCCAGGGTGTACCCCGCCTCTCGCCCGTAGTCAGCTGGGATAGGCTCCAGCTTGCCTGTGACCCTGTAGAACAGGATAAAGCAGCTAGAGATGATGAGATGAGATGAGTATTTTATGTGACTTGGTGTAGATAAGTGACACAAGTCTGTGCCATGCCGGTATTACCCCAGATAGCATTACAGTCCGCGGCTGATGTTCTAAGGTCCGCATTGGCTCCGTCTGACAGGCCAACCCTTTCCCCGGATCAGCGTTGGATGTGAGCAGAATGATACGGTTTTTATGCTCTTCAACAGACACCAACAATTTCTTCAACAGTTTCAAAAGAGCGGGTGCGCTCTTCAACAGACACAACAATTTCTTCAACAGTTTCAAAAGCGCGGGCGTGCTCTTCAATAGTTTCAACAGACACCACTTCAGTCCAGTCCACTCGCTGTATGCAGCGCTTGGCAGACTTTTTCGGTAAGTGCCTTTTCGACATTAAGTTGTTTTATGATACGATTCTTTTGGATGAATAACCATAGTATTTTAAGTTATAAGTTAAGTTATTTTGTGTGTGAGGCTGTTTTGGCATGGCTGGGATTATTTTTCCACACAGTTTATTTTGTTAATGTGTTTTTATATTAACACAGTACAGTTGTGGTTATTCATCTCATCTCATCTCATAATCTCTAGCTTCTTTATCCTTCTACAGGGTCGCAGGCAAGCTGGAGCCTATCCCAGCTGACTATGGGCGAAAGGCGGGGTACACCCTGGACAAGTCGCCAGGTCATCACAGGGCTGACACATAGACACAGACAACCATTCACACTCACATTCACACCTACGGTCAATTTAGAGTCACCAGTTAACCTAACCTGCATGTCTTTGGACTGTGGGGGAAACCGGAGCACCCGGAGGAAACCCACGCGGACACGGGGAGAACATGCAAACTCCGCACAGAAAGGCCCTCGCCGGCCCCGGGGCTCGAACCCAGGACCTTCTTGCTGTGAGGCGACAGCGCTAAAGTTGTGGTTATTGCTTAAATATAAAACAGTAGTGTTGTCGACACTGTGTGTTTAGACAAGTTCCTGTATGTATGATATTAAAGTAAATTGCTGATAATTGGATGAAAAAAGGCCGATTCCACCGCATTAGCTGTCGGACTGGAGCTAAGGCTGAGTAGCATTAGGCTAACATCACCGACTCTGCACAGTTAGCAATGTTAGCCGAATGACTGAAATTGATTACTAAAATAATCAATGGTTTCAGCTCTAATTACCAGAAGTTTTGGTTAAATCATTTACACCAATCATGTAGGGAAGGATTGCTGGATATACTTGTGTTTGAATCATGCAATTTTGAGAACTGATAAATGTTTTTCATCTTCAGGTACAAGGGGTTGAGCATGAGGCTAATGATGACGTGTGATTGTAGAGAGGGGTGCTCTCTGAGGGCGCAATCACACCGGGAAGTTTGGTCAGTTTCCTCCATTGGTTTGGTTCGTTTGTAGTGGTGTGATTGCTGATTAAATCACATGTGTGAAGACTTTGTACCAATAACATACACTGCCATTTTCTTTCTTTTTTTTTAACCCAATTTTTAAAGCCATGGTTCACTTGACATGCTGGGCCTGTGTGAACTTCAGGACATTTTGCTGTGAAAGCAACCTCTCTTACCTCAGCGACAGCATGCATAAGGTTCACTTTACAAGCCTGGACCGTGAACTTGAGTACATTTTGGTGTGAAAGCCATCTGTTTTATATCCATGTTTTACTTGTATGGTGTTTATAATGCAGTTCAGCACTCAATCCATGTTTTACATATATGGTGATGTATATGATGCAGTTCAGCACTTTGAACATTGTTGACATTGTTTAACTTTTTTTTGCACTGTTCATTATTGCGCTGTGCCAGAAATTTTGTGAGCTGATACCAATTACCAATGTGAAAATAGCTGATCTACAAAGTCACGTGTTCACATGTCAATAAAAGCACTTTGTGATCGAAGATTTTTCTTAACATTTGTCTTATTAATGCTAATGAAGCAAACTTGGGGATTGGCGGTTCACCTCAGACGGTTGTTGTACATATCAGGACTACATCCGGCCATGATCCAACTCACATCCATACCTGATTTGGGCAGTGCAGAGACAGGTTTTTAGTGATCCGTGCCAGACATGGCCCACATCCGTTCCAGATCCAAAAATTGTATCTGTGCCGGATACGGGGCGGAGAGCAAAAGTTATGTGGGACGGATCCATTTGCTGTATTCAGACTGGACTTTGGGGTACATCCGGTGCTGATCCAGCTCAGATCAAATTGCTATCTGGGACATGTGCATGACACTTTTGAAGATTGAAATAAATACATTTTTAAATAAATTTTTTAAAAAACAATCACCTCTGTATTTATACTAAAACAATTATTTGACTTGACTTGACTTGATTATCACCTCTAGTTACAACATGTCTTAACATATATTTTATTCCTCTTTTATATAACACTTAGCTCCGGTCCACAAGTTTGATTTGATGAGCTGCTCTCCAAGAGTGCCTACAGTATATTTAGTATAACCACACTGGGACGGTTCACTATTTGTATCACTTTGCTTGTTTGTCTTTGCCACATAAAATTCCAATTTTAGCAACAGTTCCACTGAAACTGTAACTACAGTAGAGTTAGCAACACCATCAGTGGACATGGGGAAAAATACATCTTCATGAATATAACTTATGACTTAAAATATGAAAGTTGGTCAGATGAAGATGAAAAGGAAGAAAAAAAAGTCAATTTCACTCGATGGACTTTTAATGAGAATGAACAAATCATTGTGAGCTAGCTAGCCAGTTAGCCAGCTAACCAATGAACTATCAGTGAGTGTGGCTTGTTTACGAGTGTTGGCTTGTGTAGGATCAATTTCTGTTTACAGAGTTAAATTAAATGAATTATTTGGTGATATTGTGTCCAAAATATAATCCATCTATCTATCCATTAACCATAACCGCTTATCCTGTACAGGGTCGCAGGCATGCTGGAGCCTATCCCAGCTGACTATGGGTGAGAGGCGGGGTACACCCTGGACAAGTCACCAGGTCATTGCAGGGCTGACACATAGAGACAAACAACCATTCACACTCACATTCACACCTACGGTCAATTTAGAGCCACCAATTAGCCTAACCTGCATACCTTTTGGGGAACTGGAGCACCCGGAAGAAACCCACACAGACACGGGGAGAACATGCAAACTCCACACAGAAAGGCCCTCATCAGCCACTGGGCTCGAACCCAGAATGTTCTTGCTGTGATGCAACAGTGCTAACCACTACACCACTGTGCCACCCCCCAAAATATCAGCTATTTGATATTACTTGATAAAACTGTTGTATAAAAGCAATATTACACTTACAATTGTGAGCAAGAGTGCAGGTATACTGTATAGTGGCCGACTTTCTGAAATTCGGCCAAAGGTAATCACAACCATGCCACCATTTAGTATATTTACGCTCTCACTCATGCAATATCACAGAAATTCACCAACAAATTTACCAAATTTTTTCTTAATTGGCATGATGACACGACACATTATAAGTTTATAGTTAGATTTAACATTGTAGAACCATCCACTGTTTTTCTCTCTCTTGAAATTAATAAAACAAAACAAAATGCAGCATATAACGACCAAGAAACCACAATGACCTCTGTCCTGAAAGCCTTTCCCATGGTGGAAAGCTGAATGTTCAAAAGTGCTGACACTGGAGACTCCTTTCATGAATGTTAGATAAACCCATGTCCTTACAGAAAAGTTCATCACATCATTTATTATATGTGATTTCTTTGTTAAATATCACTTTTCGTAAATGTGCTTATTGTTAGATTTAATGTAAGTGGAATTTCCACCATACAAATCCATGCGAAAGTTGTTACTATAGAAATGATAATGCGTTAGAACTAGCTTATTAATAGAAACCTGTCTGCTGCAGCAGAGCTGCTGTTATAGAAAATTAATCAACATATTTTCATCAATCAGATTCAAGACTTCAAGAGCACTGAGATATAAAGCAGGATAATGCAGAATAGAAGAACTTTTCAATCTTAAAATGAGTAAAATATCAAGAAATAGGCTTAATAATCATATATATATATATATATATATATATATATATATATATATATATATATATATATATATATATATATATATGGACATGAGTATTTTCCTGGGAAATATGGCACTTGTATTTTTCATACGCGCTCCATCCGGGACATGAAGAACCAAAACAAATTGTGACATAAATCTCTATATGTCACATGCGAGGAAATCAATGAATTGTTTTCATAAATTTGGGTAGTTTTTGTTTGTGAATGTGTCTATAGAATAGAAAGAAAATCACATGTTGGCTTGAAAATATGAAGTTTATCTTCTCGTGTTGAAAAACACATTTTTCATACAAAATGCATCGTGGATCTGAGTGACATATTTCCCAATATTTCACTCCAATGACGTCACTCGCAGTGTTTTCCTGGTGCCTAGACGCTCGTTGTCAAAATAGCGAACCGGTTCAAAATTAAAATTCTTTTGATTAATTTGCTTTTTTTTTGGTGGATGTTTCCATATAATATAAATAACATTACACGGTGGTGCGAAGATATGAAGTTTATCTTTTCGTGCTGAAAATATTTTCACTCTGTTGCTTCGCTCACTCGTGATATACAGTTGTGGTCAGAAGTTTACATACAGTGACATGAATGTCATATTGGATATGAATGTCATGGCAATATTTGGGCTTTCAATAATTTCTTTGAACTGTTCTTTATCTGTGGCAGAATGTACAGCATACATCTTTAATTAAAAAAAACAAGAATTTCGTGCACAAGTTTTAATTTTCTTTGGGTTTTCTGAAATCAACACAGGGTCAAAAATATACATACAGCACACCTAATATTTGGGTAAAATCTCTTTTCGTAAGAGTCACCTTGACCAAACATTTTTGTTTACCATGAACAACCTTCTAGCAGAATTCTGGTTGGATATTTCACGACTCTTCATGGTAGAATTGGTATAATTTATTTAAATTTGTTTTTTTTTTCTTGGTATGGACTCGACTTATAAGCACGGTCCATATATTTTCAATAGGGTTGAAGTCAGAACTTGTTTTAAGCTTAATGTCAACCCTGTGTTGAATTAAAAAAAAAACAAAGAAACTTAAAACTTGTGCACCAAATTCTAGTGTATTTTTTTAATTAAAGATGTATGCTGTACATTCTGTCACAGAAAAAGAACAGTTCAAAGAAATTACTGAAAGCCCAAATATTGCCATGACATTCATATCCAAGATGACATTCATGTCACTGTATGTAAACTTCTGACCACAACTGTATGTACATTCACCACTCGAAGATAAACTTCACATCTTCGCGCAACTGTGTAATATCCTCTATATTATTATTATTATTATTATTATCGTCCCATATTGAGAAAGATGACATAAAGTTGCCTATATTTTGGATACTGATATATTAAACAGGAGTATAAAACCTGTTTAAAACACAATGGATGAGATAAACTAAGGAAATAATATCCATACTTGTTACGCGACATTGTCTGACAAACAATTTACATGATTAACATCATATGATACAGAAGGAAAGCTTGGGGTAACTTTTCATATGGCTTTATAAGTATGAATTCAACCACATCATTAATTTTTTTATGATTTTGTTTTATGATCAGTTCTCAAAGTGGGGTCCATGGTGCATAGCCAGTAGGTCTGTTATTTTGTTTATGTAGTTACAGTGAATTGAACAGGTTTAAGCCAAGTCTTACTAGGTTCAGAAGGAAGTAGGCTTATAAACAATGTCAGCGTGGATGCAATGTGCTTTGCTGGTCGACATTGAGGAATAAAAAGCTCTATGGCTCTAATGAATAGACAAAATATTATCGCACATGTTTAAATAATGTTCATAAAATAAATATATACCGTACTGAGAGGATCAGTGTAATTTATCTTACCGTTAAAGACCTGAAGAAAAAATAAAAGAAGTTTGACAACCACCCCTGCTCTAACACACCTAACAAGCTTCTTGTTGCTATGGCAACATCAGCATGAAATGTTGCTCCTTGCATGTGTATAAATTTGGTATAGATTAACAGGAATGTAAATATAGGTTTAGCACAGGTTGCTGGGTTTAGGCCACTCATTTGGGAAAAGCAAGTGGAATTAAATCAGTCATTCAGATTGATGCAAAAACATTGTGTTTGTAAAGCTGGTAATGGGGTTTTTTTGGGGGAAAAAATGGTTGGTTTAACCTCCTAGGGCTTAGCGGTCACATGCGTGGACAGCACTTTATGGAAATTCGGAACAAGAATCCACATATGTGGACATACTTTTTCTCTAAAAGTACATCTTATCAAAAGATGATGCTTAGTTTTTATTCTAATCAGGTTCTAATAAGCCCAAATAGCAAAGAGAAATAAAAAAAAATGCATGTAAAAAAAACAGCTTGGGCTTAGGAGGTTAAAAAGCTAGTAATTTTTTTTTTTTTGGAAAAAAATGGTCAGTTTGCTGGTTAACACATGAATTCAGTTAATTCATGTATTAAGTAACTCACTAACTAACTAACTCAGTTAATTAATGTATTAACTAACTCATATGAAATCCAGTGAACTCTCTCAGGCTGATCCGTACGAACACTGTGTGGATCAGATTGTTTTGGCACAGACTGGAGAACAAAGTGCCTGAAAAGTTTTGAGCTGCTCTTTGTGCAGTGTGTTTCTTAAAGCCGAGCCAGGACGTCACTTCCTATTTGTCTGTCCCTTCATCTGTAATTCAGCCTTGAGAATGCCTGGATTTTCTACAAAGCTTGGAGGCTCTTCACTGTGCTGTGCTTTGTTGTATGCTTCCTCTCCAGCCATAATAGTCCATATAAATGAAACATTTATTTCATATCTCCTTACATCAAACATCCCTCCTCACTGTGGCTAATTAGCCCGGTCCAGCAGGTATTAATGGAAGCTTTGTTAAGCGCTGTCATAATGTGGCTCTCTCACTGATGAGGAGTTTCATCAGAATTATGAGGGACAATTCAGTTCAACAGCCATGTAGAGTTTTTTCTGTATTCTCCCATAGTTACAGCAAAGCACGCACACACACACACACACACACACACACACACACACACACACACACACACGCTCACACCTGCCCACACACATATCAAAAATATGAAATGAGGTAATTGCATGTAACAGCACAGGATGTGCCACACAACCAGAGCAAAGCGATGCCACTTTATGTGTTTAGGGTTCATTGTGATCCGGCATAGAAAACGCTGCGTCTGGAGCTTGAAATGCAGAGAGAGAACACAACAAAAACAAAGAGAATGAAAAAGACTCCTTTTTTTTTGTTTGTTATTCAGACATGGAGATGAATCAGAGCAGGCTGATTTCAGAGGAGCAGCATCTTCTTCAGCAAGACAGTGAATCAGGAATCACAAGGCCACCCGCGGAACAGAGGAGGACAAATGCTGATGATTCAGTCTGGACGTCACACATTCATTGAAATGATTAAGTGCTGATATTTGTTTGGGACTTTTATAAACCTCACATCAGTGGTTTAATTTCAATTTTGACAGGAAGACACATGGGACCAAATTATATTTGAAACAATGAATATTGCCAAGATGAGTTTCATTCAATCATCTTCTGGAGCTGCTTTATCCTGGTCAGGGTCATGGAGGATATTCCGGGAATACTGAGCATGAGGAATGAGGAATACTCCAGTCCATTGCACTACACAAAACACACACACACAGACACACACACTTTTGTCTCACTATCCTTGTGAGGACCTTCCATTGAATTAATACCTAACCCTAACACGCACCTTAACCTCAGTAATGAAAAGGAAACTTTTTGGTGCTCTTATTTTTTTAAAATATATTTTTGTTAAAACAACAACAACAACAACAACAACAATTTAATTGTGGGGACCATCCAAATATCCCCACAAGGTTGAAATTGTCAGATTTTACTATCCTTGTGGGGATATTTGTTTCTCAGTAGTTTATAAACACACACACACACACACACACACACACACACACACACACACACACACACACACTTTTGTCTCACTATCCTTGTGAGGACCTTCCATTGATACCTAAACCTAACACTAACTTTAACTTCAGTAATGAAAATGAAACTTTTTGGCTCTTTTATTATTATTATTATTATTATTATTATTATTATTATTATTGTTGTTGTTGTTGTTAAAACAACAACAATTTCCTTGTGGGGGCCATCCAAATGTCCCCACAAGGTTGAAATGGTCAGATTTTCTATCCTTGTGGGGACATTTGTTCATCAGTAATATATTAAAACATGAAAACACACACACACACACACACACACACACACACACACACACACACTTGTCTCACTATTTTTGTGAGGACCTTCCATGGAATTGATACCTAAACTTAATGCGAACCTTAACCTCAGTAATGAAAAAGAAAATTTTGGTGCTCTTATTTTTTATATTTTTGTTAAAATAACAACGACAACAACAACAACAACAACAACAACAACAACAATTTCATTGTGGGGACCATCCAAATGTGCCCACAGGGTTGAAATTGTCAAATTTTAGTATCCTTGTGAGGACATTTGTTCCTCAGTAGTATAGAAAAACATGAACACACACACACACACACACACACACACACACACACACACACACACACACACACACACACACACACACCCCTATGGACAACTTATTAGCACCAGCCCACCTAAAGGAATGTTTTATGTAGATTGGTGGAAACCAGAGATCCCAAAGGAATCCCATGTGAACATTAGGAGAACGTACAAAATTCCACACAGACAGTGATCCAAGCTCAGAATCAGGGATCCACTGTACCTCCATGCCCTTCAGCTTCAGTATTGCCACTCCAGTTGTAGGCAACCCTGTCATTCACTGAATATCTCATCTCATTATCTGTAGCCACTTTATCACTAGGAAAATAGAATACCTACAGTATTACATTACAAGCATTTAGCAGAGGCTTTTATCCAGAGCAACATACAACAAGACCCTGACATAGGTCACAGCAGTGGCAGCAGTTTGGGATTAGGTGCCTTGCTCAAGGGCACTTCAGCCATTCTTGCTGGTTCAGGGAATTGAACTGGTAACCCTTTGGTCCCAAAGCTGTGTCTCTAACCATCAGGCCATGGCTTCCTGCATAGTAGACCATAGGCTAGTCCTAGTCATTTTCCCTGCACTCGGACAAAAAGATGCAAAATGTATAAATTACCTAAAGTTGCATCTGAACTCTATTTTTTTTAAACAACAGTAATTGATTTAATGATGGACAGCATACACTCTCAGAAAATAAAGTACATTATTACACCTTTCGGGGTACAACAGCTTGTCACTGGGGCAGTACCCTCTAAGCTACCGGTACTTATTTGTACAATTTGTAGACTGTGTGGAAACATAGATGTACCATTTTGACTGCAAAAAGGGACACGTAGTTACTTTGAGGTCCAATAATGAGCCCTGGGGGGTACATTAGTGTAGACTGTACCCTGGGAGACAGAAATGGACTCTTCCTGTACCCCTATTCCTCACAGTGTCGAGATGCAGCAGGCAGCATTCCCGCCTCCCAGCTCCAGGGTCCTTGGTTCCATCCTGAGTTCAGGTAGAGCCTGTGTGGAGTTTGTTGTACATTTCTTCAAGTCTCTCCAGTTTCCACCCACCTCCCATAAACATGCCAGTAAGTAGATTGGCGACTTTAAATTGTCTCTCGGTGTGAATGCGTCTGCATTGGCATTCCATTCAGGGTATAATCCTGCTTCTCAATCAGAGTTCACTCAGAGAGATAGATGCTGGATCCACTGTAGCCCTGAATAAGCTGTGGGGGCTTTAAGCAGCTCTTTTAGTAGTAGACTGCTACACCCACGGTGTATGAAGGAGAGGTACCGCAGGTCATTCATACCTACTGCTGTCAGACTGTATAACACCCACAACTTGTAACGTAGCACCAATAACCTGTTTGTCGTTATATTTGCACTACTTCACCACTACTACCTCTGCCATCTCTCATCGATGCAATTATGTGCAATAATATAGGCCCTAAACTATTTTATGCATATATATATATATATATATATATATATATATATATATATATATATATATATATATATATATGTGTGTGTGTGTGTGTGTGTGTGTGTATATACACTACCGTTCAAAAGAGTTTGGGGTCACTTTGAAATGTCCTTATTTTTGAAAGAAAAGCACTGTTCTTTTCAATGAAGATCACTTTAAACTAATCAGAAATCCACTCTATACATTGCTAATGTGGTAAATGACTATTCTAGCTGCAAATGTGTGGTTTTTGGTGCAATATCTCCATAGGTGTATAGAGGCCCATTTCCAGCAACTCTCACTCCAGTGTTCTAATGGTACAATGTGTTTGCTCATTGCCCCAGAAGGCTAATGGATGATTAGAAAACCCTTGTACAATCATGTTAGCACAGCTGAAAACAGTTGAGCTCTTTAGAGAAGCTATAAAACTGACCTTCCTTTGAGCAGATTGAGTTTCTGGAGCATCACATTTGTGGGGTCGATTAAATGCTCAAAATGGCCAGAAAAATGTCTTGACTATATTTTCTATTCATTTTACAACTTATGGTGGGAAATAAAAGTGTGACTTTTCATGGAAAACACAAAATTGTCTGGGTGACCCCAAACTTTTGAACGGTAGTGTACTGTATATACACACAGAGTCTACCTGTAATGTGCAATTTTTCCGAGCCTCTAAATAAGGCAATTTTTCTATACATTTTCACGGTAGATAATGCAAATAGCCAGGTCATCACAGGGCTGACACATAGACACAGACAACCATTCACACTCACATTCACACCTACGCTCAATTTAGAGTCACCAGTTAACCTAACCTGCATGTCTTTGGACTGTGGGGGAAACCGGAGCACCCGGAGGAAACCCACGCGGACACGGGGAGAACATGCAAACTCCACACAGAAAGGCCCTCGCCGGCCACGGGGCTCGAACCCGGACCTTCTTGCTGTGAGGCGACAGCGCTAACCACTACACCACCGTGCCACCTGAATGAATAAATGTTTTCATTAAATGTTACAACCAAATACCAACCAAAAACATAACATTAAAAAGTGAAAAGCGTAACAGGTATTTACTCTACACGATGTCAAATCTGCCTTACATTAACTAAACGATGTTAGCTATCCAATCACTATTAAATTGGATTTCCACACACACTCTTCAATCAGGGGCGGCATGGTGGTGTAGTGGTTAGCGCTGTCGCCTCACAGCAAGAAGGTCCGGGTTCGAGCCCCGGGGCCGGCGAGGGCCTTTCTGTGTGGAGTTTGCATGTTCTCCCCGTGTCCGCGTGGGTTTCCTCCGGGTGCTCCGGTTTCCCCCACAGTCCAAAGACATGCAGGTTAGGTTAACTGGTGACTCTAAATTGACCGTAGGTGTGAATGTGAGTGTGAATGGTTGTCTGTGTCTATGTGTCAGCCCTGTGATGACCTGGCGACTTGTCCGGGGTGTACCCCGCCTTTCGCCCGTGGTCAGCTGGGATGGGCTCCAGCTTGCCTGCGACCCTGTAGAAGGATAAAGCGGCTAGAGATAATGAGATGAGATGAGACACTTCAATCAGAACGTGATTAGATGCAATCGATCAGCAAGAGCACTTCTGGAGGTAGTGTGACTCACAACATTTTTATTCAAATCTCAGGCAGGTGTAAACACAACACGTATACTGTGCTTGCATCAGGTTATAACTTTCAGGAGAAATGTCCAACTCCAACTCCGAAAATAAGATCATGACAACCTCCTACACTCCACCTAGCGAGCTCGCATATTTACATACCGAGCAGAAGTAACAAAATCTGTTCATAGTGCAGGATGAGAAAAAGGTGTGAGATAGGAGCATTTGTTGTCGCACATAATATCAAGATACAGTTATTGTCAGTGCAAACAAATAAGGTTTTTTACGCTTCACCTATACAGTAGGTATAAAGGAAACATTAGAGGAGTAGTAAATCACACACTGAAGGTCAATATTAATTGAATATGCAGTGAATAAGCTTGAATGTTCACACTGCAATAGCAATCACAATATCTAATTTATGCAATTACTGTACAAATAACATCACAATGCTCAATTTTAATTAGTCAGTTTGTGTCTTCAAAAAAACCCCCCCAAAACTTCATGAAATACTGGCTGTAAACAAAGTCATAGTTGTAAATTCATTTATAAAGCCACAACACATACATGCACAGTGTAGGAGTCAAGGATTTGGTTCAGTTACCACAGCAACGATTGTAGCGCTCTGTATGGTTTCTCATGGTTTCGGTGAGTGAGACACCGTAGTGACACACGGTTCATCCTGAGTCATTCCAGATTGTCAAGCAGCCGTTAAAGGATTGCAGGATGATGAATGGATGATGATGCTTCTTCCAGTAGGAGGATCTGAAACTGCCTCCTGTCTGTGCATGATGAATAGTACATATGCTCACTGCATACACAATTCGTTTGAGTTCTACACACATCATGTCCTACTTTGAATAAATCACTCTTTAGATTCCACAGCTTAAGTGATTTTTTTTTTTTACCTTAAAACAACAAGATACATCGCAAAATGTAGGTGACAAACCTGAAAAAACGTAGGCGATGATTTCTTTGACTAGATTTAGTCCATTTTAAAATATGTGCGGTGGTTTGGGAAAATTCATCAGAAGTCATTGCTCAAACAGAATCAAAAGAAAAAAGAACAAAAAGGTGACAATTCGATTTTGGCTGATTTTTTTTTTCAGTCTATCATATTTTGAGAACTCAGCCTTTAACACTCAGAGGTCTATGCCTATTTTTCATGTCCTTGATACCTATGTTACCTATGACAGTCAATAAAAATGCCTACATTTCAAATACATGGGTGGTGTAATGGTTAGCACTGTCGCCTCACAGCAAGAATGGTAGAACAGGATAAAGCGGCTAGAGATAATGAGATGAGATATTTTGAGAACTCAACCTTTAACACTCAGAGGTCTATGCCTATTTTTCATGTCCTTGATACCTATGTTACCTATGACAGTCAATAAAAATGCCTACATTTCAAATACATGGGTGGTGTAGTGTGTAGCACTGTCACTTCACAGCAAGAAGGTCCTGGGTTCGAGCCCACCGGCTGACGGGGGCCTTTCTGTGTGGAGTTTGCATGTTCTTCCCGTGTCTGCATGGGTTTTGAGAACTCAGCCTTTAACACTCAGAGGTCTATGCCTATTTTTCATGTCCTTGATACCTATGTTACCTATGACAGTCAATAAAAATGCCTACATTTCAAATACATGGGTGGTGTAATGGTTAGCACTGTCGCCTCACAGCAAGAAGGTCTTGGGTTCGAGCCCAGCGGCTGACGGGGGCCTTTCTGTGTGGAGTTTGCATGTTCTTCCCGTGTCTGTGTGGGGTTCCTCTGGGTGCTCCAGTTTCCCCCAGAGACATGCAGGTTAGGCTAATTAGTGGGTCTAAATTGACCGTGAGTGTGAATGGTTGTCTGTGTCATTGTGTCAGCCCTGTGATGACCTGGTGACTTGTCCAGGGTGTACCCCGCCTTTCGCCCGTAGTCAGCTGGGATAGGCTCCAGCTTGCCTGCGACCCTGTAAAACAGGATAAAGCGGCTAGAGATAATGAGATGAGATGAGATATTTTGAGAACTCAACCTTTAACACTCAGAGGTCTATGCCTATTTTTCATGTCCTTGATACCTATGTTACCTATGACAGTCAATAAAAATGCCTACATTTCAAATACATGGGTGGTGTAGTGTGTAGCACTGTCACCTCACAGCAAGAAGGTCCTGGGTTCGAGCCCAGTGGCTGACGGGGGCCTTTCTGTGTGGAGTTTGCATGTTCTTCCCGTGTCTGCGTGGGTTTCCTCCGGGTGCTCCAGTTTCCCCCAAAGACATGCAGGTTAGGCTAATTAGTGGATCTAAATTGACCATGAGTGTGAATGGTTGTTTATCTCTATGTGTCAGCCCTGTGATGACCTGGAGACTTGTCCAGGGTGTACCCTGCCTCTCGCCCATAGTCAGCTGGGATAGGCTCCAGCTTGCCTGTGACCCTGCACAGGATAAGCGGTTATGAATAATGGATGGATGTGTTGTTTTTATGTCAAACTTGGTTTGTGATTGGTGTAGGGACTGAATAATAAAACATATGATTAGAGAAAAAGGTCTCGTTTAGAAGATTGTGCTTTATACGGTAGTACAACTAACTTCATGTAATTTCAGTTTCCTTCTACTGTTACATTTCAGAGTTGCAGGAGTACACTAATTTTCACCTTGAAAATCAAACAGCAAATATACTGACTGACTATGGGGATATATTAGGCAGCAAGTGAACAGTCAGGTTTCAAAGTTGATGTATTGGAAGCAGGAAAAATGGGCAAATGTAAGGATCTGAGTGACTTTGACAAGGGCCAAATTGTGATGGCTAGACGACTGGGCCAGGCAGCACGGTGGTGTAAGTGGTTAGCACTGTCGCCTCACAGCAAGAAGGTTCTGGGTTTGAGCCCAGCAGTTGACGGGGGCCTTTCTGTGTGGAGTCTGCATATTCTTCCTGTCCCTGTGTCTGTGTGGGTTTCCTCCCGGTGCTCCGGTTTCCCCCACAGTCCAAAGACATGCAGGTTAGGCTAATTGGTGGCTCTAAATTGTCTATAGGTGTGAATGGTGTGAGTGTGAATAGTGAAAACCTCTATAATAATCCAGTAGAAGGCAATGGGAAACCACTACTGTAATGTTTTCTAGAGACTTTGATGGCTGAAGCTGTCAGAGTGGCCACGTCACTGTAGTGTAGTGCCACGTCACGTCCATATGCCAAAATGGATGGGTGGAGATGACTGGGTCTGAGCATCTCCAAGACGACAGGTCTTCTGGGGTGTTCCTGATATGCAGTGATTAGTACCTACCAAAAGCGGTCCAAGGAAGGACAACCGGTGACCCAATGACAGGGTCATGGGTGTCGAAGACTCATTGATGTGTGTGTGGTGAGCAAAGGCTACTTTGTCTAGTGTGATCCCACAGAAGTGCTACTGTAGCACAAATTGCTGATAATGTCAATGAAGAAAGGTGTTAGAACACACAGGGCATTGCGGTTTGCTGTGTATGTTGCTGCGTAGTGGCAGAACAGTCAGAGTTATTAATCATCATTAAACATGATTGTTACTTTTGGATTCTTCAATTAATTACTTTGGTGATATTTAAGTATCTGCTTCCTAAACATGGTGAAACTACAGAGGAATGATTTTATCAGGATTCACAGGCAAAATTATAGATAGCCAGACAGAATGTGCTAAGAATGCTGGGATGATATGCTTACTCGCTCACTTATTGATTGACTGATCAATTGTTTCATTTGAAAGGCACATTCAGGTGATGCTGAGATTCCAAGAGTAGGGATGGCAACACTTATGAGAAACACATACATCTTTTTATTATTCATTTATTGTATTGTATTTATTGTATGCGTTGCATTATCTTGGGAAGCCATGGACTAATGGTTAGAGAAGCAGCTTTAGGACGAAAAGGCCACTGGCTCGATTCCCTGGAATGGCTGAAGTGTCCTTGAGTAAGGTGGCTGCTCTGGGTATGATGTATGTTGCTCTGGATAAGAGCATCTGCTTAAAGCATATATGCAGAACCACGGCCTCACTTTCATTTATAAATGCCTTGAGACCTCAAGAATGGCACAGGAATAGTTTTAAGTGTTAACAATAAATCTAATATAGTAATTTTTACGATTAAAGTGATTTATATAGGTAGTGGTCTGAGTGAATGACCTTGACGTCCGTGACGTCACAGCAGGAAGCCTACCAGTCTCATCGCCATTTCCGCTAAACTAAAACACAGAGCTGACTGCAACTCCGATCCTCCATTTTGAGATAATTTATCGCCATGCCACATAGATGTGCTGCTGGTGGGTGCAGCAACACAACAGAAGGTGGATTTATGCTGCATTCATGGCCCAAGAATATTCAAGCTGCAAAGATTTGGACGCGTTTTGCAAGAAGTTCACGGGCACATTGGGCGCCTACGAAGTGGTCTCTCCTCTGCTCTGCACATTTTACTGAAGACTCGTACGAGACCTCTGATCTGTTGAGGAACGTTGGCTATAAGCCTGTATTGAAAGAGGGTGCAGTACCAACAATTAAATAAAACTACAAGAAAAGGAAAGCATTTATTTTATTTATTTTTTAAAAGGAAAGTAAGTTCAGTTGCACCAGTTCTCCCAGAGTGTGAGCTGAGGGTTGTTGGTAAAACACGGGACAGAACGGGACGGGACATATCGCTCAGGCAGGGATCTCCCCGCGGTTGCTGCTAAAACCGGTGATGTTCCGTCCTGTCCCGGGTTTTAGTAATTGCCTGAGCTGAGCAGTAATGGCGGAGTACTCAGTATAGAGAAAATGGAGACTGAGTGGATATTTCTTCACTGGATATTGCTGCCATCTCGCCCTTACGTGGAAGAAGCGAATAAACGGAGAACTGAACGAACAACTGAAAGTCAGATTGTTTCAAAACAATCGGCCACAAGATCGTCCTTCAAGAAGCGAGAACACAGACAGGTAAGCGCCGACTCTCATTTGGATATAAAACAACAAAACGTTGTTTACCTGCATTTAGATTAATACATGTAACTTGCATTTTGTGTTTAAGTTACCGGTATAAGATTATTTAATTTGCTTCAGAATGTGATCGTCTCAGTTCATCTGATTATTTAATTAGCCTTTTACGTTTTATCAGTGAAAATGCATGCATGTACATGTATGTTGCATAAGTTATAACACCCATCCTGTTTTAATGAGAGTCAACCCACAATCAGTGAAATCAAATCAGACTTAGTTGAGCAAGTCGGTGACGGTATTTCTTACTTTCACCATAAATTTTTTATTTATATGACTTTGGTCTATAGCTGTAAAAGGCCTCGGCCTTAAAACAGGTTCCCGCTGTGACATCACGCACTCAGGGCTGCTGGCTCAGTGGGGCAGCTCGAATGCCAACTTTGCGGTTGATTTTAAATCTCAAAAATATATTTTTTTAAATTCCCATTTATGCAGCATAAAAGAGTCAAGGATGGAGATACTATCCACTCAGAAATTTATTGAAAAATAAAGATTCTGCATACAGTGGTGCTTGAAAGTTTGTGAACCCTTTAGAATTTTCTATATTTCTGCATAAATATGACCTAAAACATCATCAGATTTTCACACAAGTCCTAAAAGTAGATAAAGAGAACCCAGTTATACAAATGAGACAAAAATATTATACTTGGTCATTTATTTATTGAGGAAAATTATCCAATATTACATATCTGTGAGTGGCAAAAGTATGTGAACCTCTAGGTTTAGCAGTTAATTTGAAGGTGAAATTAGAGTCAGGTGTTTTCAATCAATGGGATGACAATCAGGTGTGAGTGGGCACCCTATTTTATTTGAAGAACAGGGATCTATCAAAGTCTGATCTTCACAACACATGTTTGTGGAAGTGTATCATGGCAAGAACAAGGGAGATTTCTGAGGACCTCAGAAAAAGCGTTGTTGATGCTCATCAGGCTGGAAAAGGCTACAAAACTATCTCTCAAGAGTTTGGACTCCACCAATCCATAGTCAGACAGATTGTGTACAAATGGAGGAAATTCAAGACCATTGTTACCCTCCCCAGGAATGGTCGACCAACAAAGATCACTCCAAGAGCAAGGCGTGTAATAGTCAGCGAGGTCACAAAGGACCCCAGGGTAATTTCTAAGCAACTGAAGGCCTCTCTCACAGTGGCTAATGTTAATGTTCATGAGTCCACCATCAGGAGAACACTGAACAACAATGGTGTGCATGGCAGGGTTGCAAGGAGAAAGCCACTTCTCTATAAAAAGAACATTGCTGCTCGTCTGCAGTTTGCTAAAGATCATGTGGACAAGCCAGAAGGCTATTGAGATTTTTCACCTGACGTCACAGGGTCACGTGACGCCCCGGTGTCCGCCATTTTGAAGGTCAAGCTAGCTAATGTCAACATCATAGCTGGTATGTTACTGTAGCAATGTTTACGTTCAGTCATTTGGATGACTGTTAAAACCTTTCAGTCTCAAGTTTTTCCTTTACTGTATTTACTAGTTTACTGTAATTATGATCCGGCAGCTATTTACACCGGATCCAGTGTAAATAGCTGCCGGAGCGCGCTCCGGCTTGCTCCCCCTCAAATTAAGCAGCGCGCTCCGGCTTGCTCCCGGAGTGCTCCGGCCGAGGTTCCGGAGCGCGTTCCGGCTTGCTCCCCCTCAAATTAAGCAGCGCGCTCCGGCTTGCTCCCCCTCAAATTAAGCAGCGCGCTCCGGCTTGCTCCTGGAGTGCTCCGGCCGAGGTTCCGGAGCGCGCTCCGGCTTGCTCCCCCTCAAATTAAGCAGCGCGCTCCGGCTTGCTCCCAGAGTGCTCCAGCCGAGGTTCTGGAGCGCGCTCCGGCTTGCTCCCCCTCAAATTAAGCAGCGCGCTCCGGCTTGCTCCCGGAGTGCTCCGGCCGAGGTTCCGGAGCGTGCTCTGGCTTGCTCCCCCTCAAATTAAGCAGCGCGCTCCAGCTTGCTCCCGGAGTGCTCCGGCCGAGGTTCCGGAGCGCGCTCTGGCTTGCTCCCCCTCAAATTAAGCAGCGCGCTCCAGCTTGCTCCCGGAGTGCTCCGGCCGAGGTTCCGGAGCGCGCTCTGGCTTGCTCCCCCTCAAATTAAGCAGCGCGCTCCAGCTTGCTCCCGGAGTGCTCCGGGAGCAAGCCGGAGCGCGCTGCTTAATTTGAGGGGGAGCAAGCCGGAGCGTGCTCCGGCAGCTATTTACACTGGATCTGGTGTAAATAGCTGCCGGATCATAATTACAGTAAACTAGTAAATACAGTAAAGGAAAAACTTGAGACTGAAAGGTTTTAACAGTCATCCAAATGACTGAACGTAAACATTGCTACAGTTACATACTATCTATGATGTTGTTGACATTAGCTAGTGCTAACAGCTAGCTGCTAGTACACTGCTACAACACAGACACCGACCCTAATAATACAGTTCTTGGTCATTGCCTGGTAACAGCAAGTTTATAACGGGCCATGTCTCAACAGACTAAGAAGTTATTTCAATGACATTTAATAACATTTTGTTTATCCTGAGGACCGAAAGTAAATGAAAATGTGAACAAACCTTAGCTGTAATAAGATGGCGACCACCGGCTCCAGGGACGACCCGCTGATGTAGGCATGTTACCCAGCCTGACACAAAATATTTGTAGGTATCCAAACTCTTATACGCTTTCAGATCAATACCTGTGTATGGCGATAGGTTTTTAACGACATAGGTATACAGATCAGGTGGGCCGAAGTCAGGTAAAGATGAGGGCTTTGTGTACTTCCGTACGTCAGTGAACAATCCTGGTGGAAGCAGGTAAACGTCGTTCTCTAAGCCTGCTAACCTCAATTTTTGCAAATACCTCTCCCTCTGCTCGCCCTGTAAATGCCCTACGTCGCTGGATAGTGAAGGTGTTTTCTGCATCTCACTCCTTTTTCTTTTATGTTTTTCGTTTGTCGCCTTCCTCGCATTCAAACTGATTCGAGCCGTGATGTCCAAAATGGCAGCCTCACATGACTTGGTCACGTGGGTGAAAAACCTCAATTGGAAAAATGTTTTGTGCACGGATGAGACCAAAATAGAACTTTTTGGTTTAAATGAGAAGCGTTATGTTTGGAGAAAGGAAAACACTGCATTCCAACATAAGAACCTTATCCCATCTGTGAAACATGGTGGTGGTAGTGTCATGGTTTGGGCCTGTTTTGCTGCATCTGGGCCAGGACGGCTTGCCATCATTGATGGAGCAATGAATTCTGAATTATACCAGCGAATTCTAAAGGAAAATGTCAGGATATCTGTCAGTGAACTGAATCTCAAGAGAAGGTGGGTCATGCAGCAAGACAACGACCCTAAGCACACAAGTCGTTCTACCAACGAATGGTTAAAGAATAATAAAGTTAATGTTTTGGAATGGCCAAGTCAAAGTCCTGACCTTAATCCAATCGAAATGTTGTGGAAGGACCTGAAGCGAGCAGTTCATGTCAGGAAACCCACCAACATCCCAGAGTTGAAGCTGTTCTGTACGGAGGAATGGGCTAAAATTCCTCCAAGCCGGTGTGCAGGACTGATCAACAGTTACCGGAAACGTTTAGTTGCAGTTATTGCTGCACAAGGGGGTCACACCAGATACTGAAAGCAAAGGTTCACATACTTTTTCCACTCACAGATATGTAATATTGGATCATTTTCCTCAATAAACAAATGACCAAGTATATTTTTGTCTTATTTGTTTAACTGGGTTCTCTTTATCTACTTTTAGGACTTGTGTGAAAATCTGATGTTGTTTTAGGTCATATTTATGCAGAAATATAGAAAATTCTAAAGAGTTCACAAACTTTCAAGCACCACTGTATCTCCTTTAATGTAATTTATTTTACAAATTAATATTATCAATATTGCTCTAAACGATGGAGATGGATTTTGTGTGTTATCATTTTGCTTATTGCTAGGAGTCACATTCAAACAAGCTACGTGGCTATTTTAGTCTTGTTCGCTATCCTGGACAACATAGAATAAGTCAAGAAAACAAATAGGAAAAATATGCTGAGACAGATACTGAACATGGATTTACAACTGTGATGATAAATAGCAAGGAGAAACTTGGTGGTTATTTGCTCAAAATGTTTGGAAACCTCTGAATTAATGTTCCAGACTCCTTGAAACATTCATTATTCACACTGTTCAATATTTACAATGTAAACTAAAAGGATGTTTTCTGATGCTAAAATTGTAAGGTGAAAGAAAAAAAAGAACAACTCATCTCATCATCTCTAGCCGCTTTATCCTGTTCTACAGGGTTGCAGGCAAGCTGGAGCCTATCCCAGCTGACTACGGGCGAAAGGCGGGGTACACCCTGGACAAGTCGCCAGGTCATCACAGGGCTGACACATAGACACAGACAACCATTCATACTCACATTCACACCTACGGTCAATTTAGAGTCACCAGTTAACCTAACCTGCATGTCTTTGGACTGTGGGGGAAACCGGAGCACCCGGAGGAAACCCACGCAGACACGGGGAGAACATGCAAACTCCGCACAGAAAGGCCCTTCGCCGGCCACGGGGCTCGAACCTGGACCTTCTTGCTGTGAGGCGACAGCGCTAACCACTACACCACCGTGCCACCCAAAGAACAACTGTCTTCTTGAAAGAAAAGTCATTGTGATAAAATATCACTTTAGCTTTTAGGCAACCAAAAACTTCACATAAGTGAGACAAAGAGTTCAAGGTGGGAGGTGAGTGCTATGTCATAATCCTGCCTTCAAAAGACAAACATTAATTAGTGTGGTCTGTGTATACCAGGCACTTACAAGATTCCTTTCAAGTAATTTAGTTCAACTGTCACTCGCTATGGTGAAAAAAATCGCTGCCTAAACAAACACCGTTATCTTTAATTTGTTTTTACTTTTGGCCCTCCCTGTCTAGCACTTTTTTTTTAAATTAAAACCATGACTATGTTTAATAAATTCACACAGGAGCACAAATCATTTTGGATAAGATAACCATCTGGCAGCCAGACTCTAGATTCTGTCTAACATAAAGTCTGCAGGATGTAGGAGTCGAGCTCCTCAAGCATGGACTTCCAAAATCACTTGAGATTTTTTTCACTCCCCCTTTTGAGGAAAGGAATGTGGGGGAACTGCTATCCAACACTGTGTTTAGCTCCTTGTATTGCAGTGCAATAGGGCTGAAAGCCAATATTAAAAGTGCAATAAATCACCACAGATTGTTTCCTGCTGTAAGAAAACTCTTGGCATTTCCAGCACCTTCCAAGAGCTGCTGGTGAAATCGATCAAAGAGCTCTGTTTCATCTGCCACATCTTCTCAACTCAGAACACACTTCAAGTCATTGAATATCAAAGAGGGACTGTAAGTCTTCCAAATAATCGGTACATAGATATTAACTGCATTTATACCACAGGATTGCTGAATTCTCAATTCTATTTGGTCAGAAGGTGTTGATTAATTTTCTATAAGAGCAGCTCTGACAGTAGTGCAATCTGTAATTTAAATGATTCCTATATTCATGGTTTATTAATAATTTAAAGTGCTCATTTGAAGACATTATTATTTCTATAGTAACAACTTGCACAAGACATTTTTATGGTGGACGCACCATATAATCTTACATTAATCTGATTCTTCTTTTGGCTGCTCCTGATTAGGGGTTGCCACAGTGGGTCTTTTGTCTCCATTGCTCCCTGTCTTCTGCATCCTTCTCTACCACACCTGCCACTTTCATGTCCTCTCTCACCACATCCATGTATCTCCTCTTTGGCCTTCCTTGTTTTCGTGTGCCTGGCAGCTTCATCCTCAACATTCTCCTTCCAACATGCTCTGCATCTCTTCTCAGGATGTGTCCATACCATCTCAGTCTCATCTCTCTTAGCTTAATTCCCAAGCTCTCCACACGTGCTGTCCGTCCCTCTGATGTGCTCATTCCTTACCCTGTCCAACCTTGTCACTCCCATCGCAAACCTTAACATCCTCAACTCCGCCACCTCCAACTTTGCCTCCTGTCTCTTCGTTAAGGGTGCGGTTTCCAATCCATACATCACAGCTGGTCTCACTACTGTCTTATACATCTTACCTTTCACTTTTGCTGGGACTTTCCTATCACAAATGACTCCCGAATTCCTTCTCCAACTGCTCCACCCTGCCTGCACTCTCTTTCTCACCTCACTATCGCAGCCCCCATTTTCCTGCACAGTTGACCCCAGGTACTTGAATTCACCAACTTCCTTTATGTCTACTCCTTGCATCTTCACTACACTCTCATCCCCATTCTCATTGGTGCACATGTATTCTGTTTTGCTACTGCTCACCTTCATTCCTCTTCGTTCCAATGCATACTTCCATCTCTCCAAACCCAGCTCAACCTCCTTTCTACTTTCACCACATATCACAATATCATTCACACACATCATGTTCCATGGTGACTCTTGCCTCACTTCATCCATCAAGCTATCCATCATTATGGCAAACAAGAAAGAACTCAAAGCAGATCCTTGATGAAGTCCCACCTTCACCTTGAACCATTCAGTCGTTCCAACTGCACACCTCACTGCTGTTTCACTGTTCTCATACATGTCTTGCACCACTCTAATATACTTCTCATTCACTCCACATTTTTTCATACAATACCATAACTCATCTCTCGGCACTCTATCGTATGCCTTCTCCAGGTCTACAAACACACAATATAGCTTTCTCTGGCCTTCTCTGAGAAAGCTACATTGTGTGTTTGTAGACCTTACATTAATCTTACAACCCCAATTGCAAAAAAGTTGGGGCACTGTGTAAACTGTAAATAAAAACAGAATGCAATAATTTGCAAATCAGGGAACCCTATATTTCGTTGAAAATAGTACAAAGACAATATATGAAATGTTGAAACTGAGAAATTGTATTGCTTTTTTGAAAAATATATGCTCATTTTGAATTTGATGTCAACAGCATGTTTCAGAAAAGTTGGGACAGGGACATGTTTACCACTGTGTTGCATCACCTCTACTTTTAACAATACTCTGTAAACGTTTAGGAACTGAGGAGACCAACTGCTGTAGTTTTGAAAGAGAAATGTTGTCCCGTTCTTGCCTGATATACTTCAGTTGCTCAACAGTTTGGGGTCTCCTTTGTCATATTTTGCGCTTCATAATGCACCAAATGTTTTAAATGGGAGACAGGTCTGGACTGCAGGCAGGCCAGTTTAGCACCCAGACTCTTAATACAGCGCCATGCAGTTTTAATATGTGCAGAAAGCGGTTTGGCATTGTCTTGCTGAAAGAAGGAAGACCTTCCCTGAAAAAGATTTTGTCTGGATGGCAGCACATTGCTCTGAAACATGTACCTATATATCATTCAGCATTAATGATGCCTTCCCAGATGTACAAGCTACCCATGTCATGTGCACTAATGCACCCTCATACCTTCACAGATGCTGGCTTTTGAGCTGTGCACTGATAACAAGCCGGATGGTCCCTTTCCTCTTTAGCCTGGAGGAAGTGGTGTCCATGAGTTCTAAAAAGAATTTCTACTTTTGATTCGTCAAACCTTGGGACAATTTTCCACTTTGCCTCAGTCCACTGTAAAAGAGCTCGGGCCCAGAGAAGGTGGTGGTGTTTCTGGATATTGTTTCTATCTGGTTTTAACTTGCATTTGTGGATGCAGTAATGAACTGTTTTCACAGACGATGGTTTTCTGAAGTGTTCCTGAGCCCATACAGTGATTTCCACTACAGACATATGTCTGCTTTAAATGCAGTGTCGCCTGAGGGACTGAAGATCACAAGCATCCAATGTCAGTTTTCAGCCTTGTCTCTTGCATACAGAGATTTCCCCAGATTCTCTGAATCTTTTAATGATATTATGTACCATAAATGATGTGATCCCCAAATTCTTTGCAATTTTACATTGAGAAATGTTATTCTTAAATTGTTTGCATTGTTTGCCTACACAGTCTTTCACAAAGCGGTGAACCCCTCCCCATCTTTACTTCTGAGAGACTCCGCCTCTCTGGGATGCTCTTTTTATACCCAATCATGTTACTGACCTGTTGCCAATTAACCAAATTAATTTTTTAGCGTTACACAACTTTTTCAGTCTTTTGTTGCCCCTGTTCCAACTTTTCTGAAACATGTTACTGAAATCAAATTAAAAAAAATGAGCAAATGTTTTTCAAAAAACAATAAAATTTCTCAGTTTCAACATTTGATATGTTGTCTTTGTACTATTTTCAGTGAAATATAGGGTTTCCATGATTTGCAAATCTTTACATTCTGTTTTTATTTATGTTTTACACAGTGTCCCAACTTTTCTGGAATTGGGGTTGTATATTAATAATAAACAAATTAAAGCTTTCTTAAACAAGGAAAGATGT
Organism: Neoarius graeffei; assembly: GCF_027579695.1. Classification (NCBI taxonomy): domain Eukaryota; kingdom Metazoa; phylum Chordata; class Actinopteri; order Siluriformes; family Ariidae; genus Neoarius; species Neoarius graeffei. Next base: position 83,975,168 of record NC_083573.1, read on the forward strand.
ATAATTATTGATATGATGAAGCTTTCTTTAAGGAGACATCTATTTATTATTCTATCAACATTCACCGGATATGAGCAATTGCACACTCTGACTGGCTACTCTACTACTAGGATATCAGCTCATATACTGTGAGTAGAGAAAAACAAAATGGTGGAGCGTGTTGCTGAACCAACTGAAGACGAAATAAAAACTTGACTCGAAAACAAAACCCCAAAAAATACCAAAAAAGCAACAAAATATGGAATTAAAGTATTTTAAAACTTTTTTTAAGAATTATTATTATTATTATTATTATTATTATTATTATTATTATTATAATACCTGGTGACTTGTCCAGGGTGTACCCCGCCTTTCGCCCATAGTCAGCTGGGATAGGCTCCAGCTTGCCTGCGACCCTGTAGAACAGGATAAAGCGGCTAGAGATAATGAGATGAGATGAGATTATTATTATTATAGCATTTTCCACAAATTGCTACTGTCATTTTGCCAGTTTGTTTACATTCTAAGTGGAAATGATTTTGTCAGATGTTTTGTATAAAGTTTTTATTTATCGAATTTGCAAAAAATAAAAATTTTCTCTTTCTCAAAATCCAGTTAATGTGGATAGAATAAAACAGTTATTCCACTCGTTGTACATGAGCTGATAGCCAACTCGGTGCTACGCTCCTTGTTGGCTATCAGCTCACGTATGACTTGATTTTGTGGAATAGCTGTTAATTATTTATGGAAGGAGTTCCTGTGTTGGTACTTAGTAACAGTAACGTACGTTCGGGAAATGGGAAAGCCTTCAGCATCGGGAACATGCTGTTTTGTTTCTGGAACATGACAAACCATGTGTTTTTTGTCTTATTAACTTCAAGAGAGGGTGTTGCTGGAATGAATGTGTATAGCAGCTCTATTGTAAACACTGGGAAAATGAAATCTGATAAGAGTTATAAATCTCTTGTGTTGTGGAGAAAACTATCAACTTTGGGATGGTAAGAGTAACTCTTTGTGTCAGACCCCCCATTGTTGCTTATTTTCCTATAGCAGAATGATCCATTGTGTTTTATTCTTTACATATTATGATCTTCTTCTTTCGGCTGCTCCCGTTAGGGGTCGCCAGAGTGGATCTGTTCCGCATATTTGATTTGGCATGAGATTTTACACTGGATGCCCTTCCTGACACCACCCTCCCCAACCTATCTGTGCTTGAGACCAGCACTAAGTATGCACTGACTTGTACAACTCCAGTGGCTGGGTATTTTACCTAATGGCAGTAGGAGGAAACCAGAGCACCCAGAGGAAACCCAGGCAGTTGTGGGGAGAACATACAAACTCCATACAGAAAGACCCCCATTGGCTGTGGGGTTCAAACCCAGAACCTTCTTGCTGTGAGGTGACAGGGCTAACCATTACAACACCATGCCACCCTCTTTTCATATTATGATACATGAACATAATGTGTTAATGAAACCTCAAAGCTCTGCCTAACAACATATTGCCTTCTTTCTTTTTTTTTAACGTATAACCTAGTGCACCTTGAAACAGTATTTTAAAGAACTGTTTACAACTCTGAAACATTCAAAAATAAGTTTTATTGATTCAGTCTGGTGTGTTCCAGAGAAAGAAAACATATGCCAGTTTGATCCTGGGAACAGACTTATTTGAATGCAGCCAAGCCAACACAAACACAATGCTGCTTTTTGGTCTCACACCTCATGCTTTTGAAGTGTGAAGCTCTCTATTGGAATTTACATTCATGTTAACACGACTCTATCCACCCAGTATATCTCAGCTGTATGTGCTACAGCGATGCTATTGTGATCAGAACAAATGCGGTTCCCTCTGTTTTATTTCAGCCGGATCTTTCATCTGTGGCCAGCCTTATCTGTACACCAAGAGGAGAATAGGAAGCGTTGTGACATTTATCTTACTGCTTATGTGTCCTCTTGTTATCTCTGCCGATGAAGAACTGCACTGTAAATGTTTAGAACGGCAGGAAAAATAAAGAGCATCCATAACAAGCTGAAAGCATAGCGAAGGAAACTTTCATTCAGAATAGAGAACAAAGAGTTTGAGAATAAGATTAAACAGCTGTCCAATGTGTGGGGATAAATGAAAGGACATCCTCTTCCAAATGAGAGATGATATCACTTATTTGTTTGGATACACAATCATCCTAAGCCTATTCTCACACAGAGGCCTCAATCAAACCCATACCTAAATATTCTTTTGTACACCATGTTTTTTCAGTTTGCCAACTTCAACCAGGGCTAGAAGGTAATATGAGCTAAAAGACAGTTGATATGTTTGCCATGAGACATTTCTAAATGCAGTTGATTCAATTCAGATTGCGCAGGATTGTTAGTAGCCATTGGGTAGTCTAGCGGATGCTAAGCTTTAAATCCTTTCCATAACGTGAGCCAAGCATGGCTTTGATGATTCCGAGAGAGAGAGAGAGAGAGAGAGAGAGAGAGAGTGAGAGAGAGTGATGGGTGAGCGAGAACATCTGTGGGTTGGAGCAGAGGGAAATTCTGGTTTGTGAGAGGTCATGCGTCATCATGACATATTTTTCCATATTAAACACTGCAATAACTGTAAAAAAACTGACATTCCTCTGTTGTGTCAAGGCCACCCACACTCCAAGGAGCCATGGATAATTCACCTGATTTGAGTCTCCATATTTTGTGTAACATGGCTCACGTTAATTGGTCATTTGTAACTGCTGTCTGGCCCTTGCTGGCCATGTGATGCACCATGATGAGATGGCCGCCAAGGTACTTCTGTGGCAACCAGATAACAAACGAAGACGTGGTCGACCAGCACTGACCCTTAACAAACTGATCAGGGAAAACGTTGGCCTGCAAAATAAAGATCTCCTGTCTGCCATGCTTGACCGAACTATCTGGAAAGACTTCATAGTGTCACCAACAGGTCTTGGATGACTCGGAATGGCATGGCTCACTTTACAGGAAGTAAACATTTCTCTGTTTTAGTTAAGCACTTAGGTTCCTGTGAAAGTCTTTGACCCAATCAGGGATCTGTGCTGCTTTGGAAAATGGACCATTGACTTTTCCAGCAGTTGTGTCATGTCGATGCCACAGGTTCACTGAATTAGTGAAACACCACGTTCCATGTTGACTTCATTTCCCTTGATGAACAATGAAGAGGCGCAAGTTGAAAGAGCCAAGCTTCGTACCTCCTCCAAGTATTGGTGATCTCAAATAAAATCAATGAAAAGTCAAGATCATAGCAATTAGCAGTGATTCATGGATGTGAGCTAATGGAATGTAAAACTAAGAAAATACCGCATTAAAAAGCTATCTGTCTGTTTCGAAGAAGAATTGATGTGCTGTACTATTTATTGGTTTCCTAAATGACTAAGAAGGTCATCAGTCATGTCAGTGCTTTCATCTTCCATGTTTCAGAGTTAACTTGCAGCTTTAGAAATGAAGAATATATTCACAGGTGCTTGCTGGCTATTTGTTTATTTGCAGTTTTCTTCTCTCCATGAAAAAAGCTCTGAAACAATAGGAGAGATTAGAATGCTAGGTATAGAGTCGATGCAGTACACAAAGGAAACACTTTGGCAATTAGCATAATGGTGCCAGAGTAGCTGAGGTCATAGGCAAGAGGTGGGAAAGATGGCTGTTGAACTGGATGACTTGTGCTTGAGGTCCTTAGTGGCAACAATAGTTTTTTTTTTTTATTTTCAATGATTGGCACCTGCAGCAGAGGCAGCAGATGGTCAGCCGGAGGTCCAGGGTGTGGAGGTGAGGGACCTGCTGCCACTCACAGCCTCTGTGGGCCGTCTGGGCTGCTGGCGGATGGGGGAGGACACGAGCAGGGTGATTCACAGCCAAATGCTCACTGCCACCCATCATCAAGGATACCACTGAGGCATGTGGAAAAGGGTTATTAGGCATGCACACCTGCGGCTGTGGTGTGGGACTGGACTTTGTGTGTGTAGAGTGGATGTGTATTTATAATATCACAGTACGCACAATACACAATCGCCATGAAAAAATGTAACATTGTGTAAGATGCCAGATATTAATTTTAGTCCAGGATGGAGATGCAACATCACTTTATGCCAAACTCTGCTCACACACTTGTTAGTTAAAACCATACAGTCTGATCACAAGTGGAGCTCAAGGCAGATCATACAGAATACACTAAGCTGAAAATGTTTTAGTTACTCAATTTGTGTACAACCCCAATTCCAAAAAAGTTGGGACAAAGTACAAATTGTAAATAAAAACGGAATGCAATAATTTACAAATCTCAAAAACTGATATTGTATTCACAATAGAGCATAGACAACATATCAAATGTCAAAAGAGAGACATTTTGAAATTTCATGCCAAATATTGGCTCATTTGAAATTTCATGACAGCAACACATCTCAAAAAAGTTGGGACAGGGTGGAAAAGTTAAAGGTACAAAAAAGGAACAGCTGGAGGACCAAATTGCAACTCATTAGGTCAATTGGCAATAGGTCATTAACATGACTGGGTATAAAAAGAGCATCTTGGAGTGGCAACGGCTCTCAGAAGTAAAGATGGGAAGAGGATCACCAATCCCCCTAATTCTGCACCGACAAATAGTGGAGCAATATCAGAAAGGAGTTCGACAGTGTAAAATTGCAAAGGGTTTGAACATATCATCTACAGTGCATAATATCATCAAAAGATTCAGAGAATCTGGAAGAATCTCTGTGCGTAAGGGTCAAGGCTGGAAAACCATACTGGGTGCCTGTGATCTTCAGGCCCTTAGATGGCACTGTATCACATACAGGCATGCTTCTGTATTGGAAATCACAAAATGGGCTCGGGAATATTTCCAGAGAACATTATCTGTGAACACAATTCACCGTGCCATCCACCGTTGCCAGCTAAAACTCTATAGTTCAAAGAAGAAGCCGTATCTAAACACGATCCAGAAGCGCAGACGTCTTCTCTGGGCCAAGGCTCATTTAAAATGGACTGTGGCAAAGTGGAAAACTGTTCTGTGGTCAGACGAATCAAAATTTGAAGTTCTTTATGGAAATCAGGGACGCCATGTCATTCAGACTAAAGAGGAGAAGGATGACCCAAGTTATCAGCGCTCAGTTCAGAAGCCTGCATCTCTGATGGTATGGGGTTGCATTAGTGCGTGTGGCATGGGCAGCTTACACATCTGGAAAGACACCATCAATGCTGAAAGGTATATCCAGGTTCTAGAGCAACATATGCTCCCATCCAGACGACGTCTCTTTCAGGGAAGACCTTGCATTTCCAACATGACAATGCCAAACCACATACTGCAGCAATTACAGCATCATGGCTGCATAAAAGAAGGGTCCGGGTACTGAACTGGCCAGCCTGCAGTCCAGATCTTTCACCCATAGAAAACATTTGGCGCATCATAAAACGGAAGATACGACAAAAAAAGACCTAAGACAGTTGAGCAACTAGAATCCTACATTAGACAAGAATGGGTTAACATTCCTATCCCTAAACTTGAGCAACTTGTCTCCTCAGTCCCCAGATGTTTACAGACTGTTGTAAAGAGAAAAGGGGATGTCTCATAGTGGTAAACATGGCCTTGTCCCAACTTTTTTGAGATGTGTTGTTGTCATGAAATTTAAAATCACCCAATTTTTCTCTTTAAATGATACATTTTCTCAGTTTAAACATTTGATATGTCATCTATGTTCTATTCTGAATAAAATATGGAATTTTGAAACTTCCACATCATTGCATTCCGTTTTTATTTACAATTTGTACTTTGTCCCAACTTTTTTGGAATCGGGGTTGTACACAATAACCAGGTAACTTAGTGCAAACAGTTATGTAACAGTGATTCCACAAAATTCAGTTGTACATGAGCTGATAGCTGATGAGGCGCATTGCACCGAGTCGGCTATACACCATATATGACAAGATTGATTGGAATAACTGTTTTATTCTACCACATTCACTGGATTTTGAGAAATGGAGCATTTTTATTTTTATTTTTTGCAAATTCAATAAATAAAAACTTTATACAAAATGTCCGGCAAAATCATTTCCGCTTAGAATGTAAACAAACCGGTGAAATAACAGTAGCAATTTGTGAAAAATGCTAGAAGAATAATTCTTGAAAAATAAAAAAGATACGTTCTTGCCAACAAATAATTTTATTCCATATTTTGTTGCTTTTTTTTGTATTTTTTGCCGTTTTGTTTTCAAGTGGAGTTTTTATTTCATCCTCGGTTGGTTCAACAACACGCTCCACCATTTTCTTTTTTTGGCGGTTGGCAAACCAAGTTAAAGGTGCATTGCTGCCACTGACTGGGCTGGTGTGTGGAACAGGAAATGGGTGGGGGATATATTATTTTATTGAGCTATTTCTGTTTCTTTTAAATACTTGATAACAAAGTGATATATCTGACTTGATGCGCTCCGCCATTTTGTTTTTCTCTACTCACAGTATATAAGCTGATATCCTAGTAGTAGAGTAGCCAATCAGAGTGTGTGATTGCTCATATCCAGTGAATGTGGAGACAATAAAATGCAGATATGAGAAATACTGTACGTAGACACATCTTTCAAAGGCTCCTGTCTCATTGAACAGCATTTTAAAAGAAAATGAGTGTGAATTACGGACTAGCTTTATCCTTTTGCACAATGCGCATGTAACCTTTGATTATTCCCTTCTACTTGCTGGTTTACATGTTTACCTGAGCATGAATCCTAAACTACGACCATTTTTTCTGGTATGAAACACATCTAGTCTACTGTTTACTGAATAACATAGCTAACCCATGCTAACTACCATGTTGTTCCCAGTGGCTCGCTAATTATTGATGTGTGGTTACACATGCTAACATATGCCATGAGGTGGCATTACATGAGCTGTTTTTTTTTAACCTCCATCAACTTTGTTGGTGGAGGTTATGCTTTTATCTCCACTTCTTTGTTTGTCTGTCTGTTCCCAACGTAACTCAAAAAGTAGTGAACAGATTTTGATGAAATTTGGAGGAAAGGTGTGTCATGGGTCAAGGAACAATTAATTAGATTTTGATGCAAATCCAGATAGGTATATGCATTCAGAACTGAGATATGTATGCAGATCCAGGATTTTTTTTTGTCTTTTTCCAATGTAACTCAAAAAGTAGCGAACAGATTTTGATGAAATTTGGTGTACAGCTTTAGTATTATCCTAGGTTCAAGGGATTTGTTTTTGATGTTGATAATATGTGGCTTGGAGGAGGTATGCACTCTACCCAGTGCCCTTCTAGTTTGTTTTGATTTCTGACAATTTAAAAACTCAATATAACTGTTAATCAGCAACAAGACAATCAATTCACCTATGTCCATGTTTGTTAAAACTGTCATGAAACTCTGGTCTGTTGGAAAAAAAAAAAAAAAAAACTATGGGATTGTCCACACTCAGGAATAGGTCTTATGAATGAGATTGTGGTTATCTGAAAGAAAGACCTGTCACTTACAGTGGTGCTTGAAAGTTTGTGAACTCTTTAGAATTTTCTATATTTCTGCATAAATATGACCTAAAACAGGGGTATTCAATTAAAAGTCACTGAGGTCCAGTTATTAAATTTTGTCCAAGTAGAAGGTCCGAACCGAAGTCCAGCTTGTGTCTTATAGCCTTCCCCTATGTCCACATTTTCATATGGTTTCAACAATATTTATTGTTCATTTCCAATGCAGGAAATTAACTGAGTGCACAACTATCTCTTTTACCATAAATAAAAGTAGTCCCAGGAAAATACATTCAAGGCCTTTATTTCAGATTAAAGAAAACAGAAACCTCAGAATAAAATAAATAAAAAAGTGCAAACAGAGTGGAATAACTCCTTTTTCTCTTAAATTAAAGAGGTCCCAACCTGAAGAATTGAAGGCCTACACTTCAAGTAAAAAAGTCAACTCAGAAAACATTAACTAAAAAGTGCAAACAGAGCATTGACTTAACATTTTCTCTTTTTTGTTCTTAAAATAAGGAGGTCCCAGCCTAAAAAAATGAGGGCCTACTTTTCAAGAAAAAAAAAAAAAGTCCACATCTTCAGAAAACAAGTGGCTTTTTGGGGGGGAAATGCAAACAGAACATTTTTCTTTGAACTTTTCTCTTTTAATTCTTCTTTTACTCTTCTTAATGAGAAAAACGGGCATGTGGCTGACCTGCCAGTAATTTAAATCTTGGTTGGAATGGAGTTAGTGCCATTCTCATGCAGATATGTAGGTGTTCATTGTTGAGCCTAGAACGGTACTTGGTTTTGACAATGTTCATAGTGGAAAAAGCTGACTCACAGCTGTAACCAAACATAGTCAAGGTGTGCAGTGCTACTTTGATTAGACCAGGGAACACACTCCAATGTGTTTATGTTGCCCCAAAATCCACACTACTTTTAAGGAACATTCATTTGCACGTTGCTGGGCTGTAAATGTATGTGTGATGAGTCGGGTAGACCTGTCATACTGTGCTTGCAGTGCGGTTATTTTGCGTGCCCTCAGCTCGGACTTCAGGGGATAACTTTGCTCAAAAGAGCTGTGCTTCGTTTCATAGTGGTGCTTCACGTTGCCGCTTTTAATTAATGCCACGTTTTCGGAGCATATGAGGCACACTGGTTTTGAACTGCTCGCCGGAAGAATGAGCATATATTTCTCCGTCCATTCATCTTTAAAACAACAATTTTTCTTGTCTACTTTCCGCCGCCTTTTGGAGCAAGCCATGTTGTCTCGGTCGGTTGTCTCTTAACTTAACTCTCTTCCTCTCTGCTTGTTGCTCTGCTGTGGTGCTCTGGGTAAGCTAACGATTTTATTGGCTCAACTGAGTGAAGCTATTGTCGTATTAACTGGAGTAGCAGCACCCGCTGTCAATAGCCACGACCATCCAAAATAATGCTTCATGAAAATTACTTAATCTCGTGAATTTACCATTGGTCACGGGTCCGGACAGAACCATCACTGGGTCTGGATCCGGACCGAGGTCCGCCATTTGGTGATGCCTGACCTAAAACATCATCAGATTTTCACACAAGTCCTAAAAGTAGATCAAGAGAACCCAGTTAAACAAATGAGACAAAAATATTATACTTGGTCATTTATTTATTGAGTAAAATGATCCAATATTACATAACTGTGAGTGGCAAAAGTATGTGAACCGTTGCTTTCAGTTTCTGGTGTGACCCTCTTGTGCAGCAATAACTGCAACTAAACGTTTCCAGTAACTATTGATCAGTCCTGCACACCGGCTTGGAGGAACTTTAGCCCATTCCTCCGTACAGAACAGCTTCAACTCTGGGATGTTGGTGGGTTTCCTCACATGAACTGCTCGCTTCAGGTCCTTCCACAACATTTCAATTGGATTAAGGTCAGAGCTTTGACTTGGCCATTCCAAAACATTAACTTTATTCTTCTTTAACCATTCTTTGGTAGAACGACTTGTGTGCTTAGGGTCGTTGTCTTGCTGCATGACCCACCTTCTCTTGAGATTCAGTTCATGGACAGATGTCCTGACATTTTCCTTTAGAATTCCCTGGTATAATTCAGAATTCAGTATTCCATCAGTGATGGCAAGCCATCCTGGCCCAGATGCAGCAAAACAGGCCCAAACCATGATACTACCACCACCATGTTTCACAGATGGGATAAGGTTCTTATGCTGGAATGCAGCGTTTTCCTTTCTCCAAACATAACGCTTCTCATTTAAACCAAAAAGTTCTATTTTGGTCTCATCCATCCACAAAACATTTTTCCAATAGCCTTCTGGCTTGTCCACGTGATCTTTAGCAAACTGCAGAAGAGCAGCAATGTTCTTTTTGAAGAGCAGTGGCTTTCTCCTTGCAACCCTGCCATGCACACCATTGTTGTTCAGTGTTCTCCTGATGGTGGACTCATGAACATTAACATTAGCCACTGTGAGAGAGGCCTTCAGTTGCTTAGAAGTTACCATGGGGTCCTTTGTGACCTCGCCAACTATTACACGCCTTGCTCTTGGAGTGATCTTTGTTGGTCGATCACTCCTGGGGAGGGTAACAATGGTCTTGAATTTCCTCCATTTGTACACAATGTCCAAACTTGTTAGAGATGGTTTTGTAACCTTTTCCAGCCTGATGAGCATCAACAACACTTTTTCTGAGGTCCTCAGAAATCTCCTTTGTTCATGCCATGATACACTTCCACAAACATGTGTTGTGAAGATCAGACTTTGATAGATCCCTGTTCTTTAAATAAAACAGGGTGCCCACTCACACCTGATTGTCATCCCATTGATTGAAAACACCAGACTCTAATTTCACCTTCAAATTAACTGCTAATCCTAGAGGTTCACATACTTTTGCCACTAGGAGTAGAATAATATAAAGTACAGACACTTGGTATATTTTACTTCTGTGATTTTTAAATTCTTCATTTTTGGATTACAATTCATTTTTGTGGCTACTGCCTCATAGAGTAAATATATATGCTCTATATTTACTGTGTGGACATGGTATCAGAAAACTATTTTATTTATAAGCAGTAGCCACATGGACCCACAGGGTCCTCGGGTGTATTTTTCTGTATTTTGACTATTTCCTACATTGTAGAACAATACTGAAAACATCAAAACTATGAAATAACAAATGGAACATGTATGGATTTATGTGGTAAACAAAAAAGTGTTAAAAAAACAAAATATTTTTCATATTTGAGATTTTTCAGAGTACCCAGTGTTTACCTTGATGATGCTTTGCACACAGTTGGCATTATTTTAATCAGCTTTATGAGGTAGTCACCTGGAATGCTTTTTAATTAACAGGTGCCTCGTCAAAAGTTAATTCAGAATCAGAATTACTTTATTAATCCCCGGAGGGAAATTCAAATTTGCTACCAAGCTCCTAAATCAAAGAAGTAAACATGTCTAAAAATAGAAGATAAAATCGTCTGAAAAAAGAATAAATAAAAATAAAATAAATTTAAATAAGTTCAATAACTTAAGTAAAAGCAAAATAAGTGATTTTATATACAATGATTCCTATATGCATATACTGCACCTGAGTTAAGGATACAGTATACATGGTAAGACAGTGTACCACAGTTATACAGTGGCATTGTTCAGCTTGACTGCAGCAGGTAGGAATGATTTCCTGTGTCTCAGTTGTGCAGCGTGGAAGAATCAGCCGTTTACTGAACGTGCTCCTGTGGCTGATCAGCTCCTCGTGTAGAGGGTGGGAAGGACAGTCTAAGATTGTTTTAATTTTAGACAGTGTCCTCTTCTCCATCACCACTGTCAGATAGTCCAGTTCCATGCCTACAACATGGCCGGCCTTCCTGATGATCTTATTGAGTCTGTTAGTGTCCTTCACCTTCAAGCCGCTGCCCCAGCAGATAACGGCGTACAGGATGGCACTGGCCACCACAGACTCATAGAACATCCGCAGCATTGTTCGGCAGATGTTGAAGGACATCAGCCGTCTCAAAAAATAGAGACGGCTCTAGCCCTTTCTGTATACAGTGTCCACGTTTTTGGACCAGTCCAGTTTATTATCCAAGTACACCCCCCAGGTACTTGTATTCCTCCACCACATCCACACTGACCCCTTGGATGTTAACAGGGTTCACCGGAGCCCTGATTCTCTTCAAATCGACCACCAGTTCTTTCGTCTTCGTCACGTTGAGCTGTAGGTGGTTCTTCCTGCTCCACGTGACAAAGTTGTCCACCACCGTCCTGTACTCACTCTCACCACCACCGGTAATACATCCAACCACTGCAGAGTCATCAGAAAATTTCTGGATGTGGCAGGTCTCCGTGCAGTAGTTGAAATCAGTGGTGTAGAGAGTGAAAAGGAAAGGAGAAAGGACAGTCCCTTGCGGAGCCCCGGTGTTGCTGATCACTCTGTCCGACACACAGCACTGCAAGCGCAACAGTAATTTGTGCAATTTTTTGCCTTCTTAATGCATTTGAGACCAACAGTAAATAGTAAATAATAAAAATACAGTAAATAGCCCTATTCAACACCACAACTGTAGCAATCCATATTATAGATATTTCGGCACTGCCCAAAAGCAGAGCTCCCGATGAGTGTATGAGCAAAAATATTTTCAAGGGTACAGAATCAACCTGAATAGAATAATAATATTATAGCATATGAACCATCGACTTGTCTAGTGTAGTGTATTTCATGTCAATAAATTGCTGCATTGTCTTGGGACATCATTGTGATACCAATAATGAGATGCGCATCACAGTTACAAATACATATTTATTCTTTCTTTGACACAGCATGCCATGCACCAGAAACAACACCACAACATTTATTATGGTGCGACTATGCTGGGTGCCTGGTGGACAGCAGTGAACCAGCAAACATTTGTCTGGTTACATCTCTCAGCCATTAACTGCAAAGCACATGCAGAGCCATTAGGAATAATTAGCATGCACCTGTTCCTGATTACAGCTCACTCACAGCAAAACTATCAACCGTCCAACAAGCTAGTGGACTAATAAAGCTGTTGTAACTAGGTTTATATGAAAATGTCATGAATATTTTCTGTAAAATGGGTTAGTAAATCATTTCATATTATTTTTAAAAAGCAAATTAAAAACAAGCACTGGATAAAAACCCATCTATCTTATGTAAATAAAGATACAAATGTCATTGTCTGGTGGTCAAGTGTTTGAGATACGTTGCCTTGCATTTATGGTTGGGTTGCCTGTGGCGGTACACAGGTGTCGTTCGTATGTACAGACATCATACAGTCAAGCTATCAAAAATCAGGTTGATGCATTACCATATTCTCTTAAGTATGGGGCTCTGCTCCATGCATGTGAAGCAAGAACCGCTCAACTAAGTAAAGAGAAATGACAGTTCATCATTACTTCAAGACATGAAGTGTATTTTAAAGGTGTCATTCCATGACAAACCGTTTAATACTTGCTCTTTTTGAAATACCACGGGTCACTCCAAGTTGCATATGCATGCTGCACGTGAAAATGTTCTTCTACCCCCATTCTCTGTATTAGCCTATGAAAGAAAATAGATGGAAAAATGAGCAAATCAGAAAAAGCCCTACGAACTTACATCACTTCGAAAATTAGTAGTCATGGCCTCGCCCATAACCCACTGGAGGGAGCGTCACAGTGCTGTTAGTCAATCAGAAGTGATATGTTTACATGTCATGAATATTCATGAGTAAGAGCTGAAATCCTGTCGTTCTCTCCCCACCCACTCCTCCACCAAACTAGAACAGCCTGAAACAGGAGCACCACAGCATCTTTTTCACCAAAACCGGCTCACAGGGCATTCATTCGTACTAGAGACCACCGCACAATTAATGAAAAAATGATGCAATGATACCTTTAATTCATCAAAAACAAGAAAAACCATTGAATTAGAAGGTGTGCCCAAATGTTTGACTGGTAGTGTATACTGGTCTACTAACCAACCATCTGGTGAATCTGTCTGAAGGACAGTCTGAGAAGAAGGACACTTACTGCCCCAGGCTTTTCATTTTACGAGACTTTTACATCCCAATGGACAAAATGTGTATGTGCATGTGAGTAAAATATATGTGTGTGTGTGTGTGTGTGTGCCAGGCTCTTTAAATAGTGCATCGTGATGGACCAGCACAATGAGGCTGAGCTCTGTGGCCTTTTGACCTCCCCTCATCTTGACAAGGTTTTGAACATCTGACTGCGAGGTGAAGCCCAGCACAAAGGAGAGTGATCAATATTTGATCAGCTGCACTGCCTCACTTTCTGCATCTCTCACCACTTCTCTCACTTTTTCTTCATCCACACCCCCTTACACTATTCATCCATCTCAGATGTGTGCTGGCCCAGTAGATGGATAGAGAGATGTGTAAGAAGTAAAAGGAAACAGAAAGAGAAACACAGAGCAAGAAAGGGAAAAGGACAGAGAAGTGATATCTTGCCTGAACCTCTCTTGATACATTATAGATGAACTAACATACACACACACACACACACACACACACACACACACACACACACACACACGAATGCTATTATAGGCAGCATTAATCCAAACCATTCATCTGTATGTCTTTCTTTCTTTCAGACACACATATATTGTCTTTTCATCTTTCAGATTGAGCTTTCCTACAGACTGGCCTCCTACCGGTTCGGCTCTGGGTAATTATCTTCCAAAGGAATGGATAAAAGAGCAGGCGAGAGATTCTTAAGGTTTGTCAGCACCTAGCATGGAGGTTCTGTGGTGTGGTTCTGGCATGCTGTGAAGCTGCACTGCTAAACATTACCTAATAAAAGAAGCCATTGCTTCTTATTATAGACCCAGCAAGATAGGCAACGTCTCACGTCTCCTTGAAAATGAGAAAAATAAGTGATGGATGAAATCTGTGTTTTATTTCAGAGAGAGAGAGAGAGAGAGAGAGAGAGAGAGAGAGAGAGAGAGCATTCTTCCATACTGATCATCTTCTGTGTTTTTCAGATGTACAGCTCCTTGGTGGGGCTCAACACCAGGGTTGCAGGACAAAAATCCCTTATCTTTCAAAGATAAATAAGATATATTGTGTGTGTGTGTGTGTGTGTGTGTGTGTGTCTGTGTATACACACATACACACACACTCTATCTATCTATCTACAGCAAAATAAAGAGAAAAGATACTTCAATTTGTACGCATGATTTTAAATCATGCGTACAAATTGAAGTATTTTCTCTCTTTATTTTGTTGTATTATTGCTCCAAGTTTGAGCACTCTTGTGTCTAAGGATTACCCTATTCTTTTATTTTATATATATATATATATATATATATATATATATATATATATATATATATATATATATATATATATATATATATGAGCCGGCACGGTGGTGTAGTGGTTAGCGCTGTCGCCTCACAGCAAGAAGAAGATCCGGGTTCAAGCCCCGTGGCTGGTGAGGGCCTTTCTGTGCGGAGTTTGCATGTTCTCCCTGTGTCTGCGTGGGTTTCCTCCGGGTGCTCTGGTTTCCCCCACAGTCCAAAGACATGCAGGTTAGGTTAACTGGTGACTCTAAATTGACCGTAGGTGTGAATGTGAGTGTGAATGGTTGTCTGTGTCTGTGTCAGCCTTGTGGTGACCTGGCGACTTGTCCAGGGTGTACCCCGCCTTTCGCCCGTAGTCAGCTGGGATAGGCTCCAGCTTGCCTGCGACTCTGTAGAACAGGATCGAGTGGCTAGAGATAATGAGATGAGATGAGATTTATATAGCACCTTTCTCATACCCAAGGTCGCTTTACAATTAATAGGGGGAAAAAAAGTCCACCAAAAGAAGGTCAGGATGTCATTCCACTGGTGTAGCAGCCACAGTCCCACCAAAAGGCACACAAAAATAAGTCCAACACCGACTGCACAGCCACCGCCACGCCGCCGGGCAACATTGCTCGGAACACCGCACCAAGCACACAGAAGCACCGCTGCACAGAGCGCTGGACAACCACGATGTTAAAAGAGCAGCAAGCTCACTGCAGTCCATAGCAAGGAGCACAGACATCACCAACAGTGAACCAAGGCCTGAAGGGAACTGACGCCCAAAACTGGGTCCAGAGTTACACCACAACTGGTGGACAAAACACTCAAACAAAAACAAAACACAAACATCAAACTACACAAACACAAAAAAATAAAAACAAAAGGGAAAATAAAATAAAAAAATAAAAATTAAAAGCTTCAGGTGAGAAGCAGCAGCCAGAATGCGCACAGCATACTCTCAACCGGAAACTGAAAATTATTATTATTATTATTATTTCACTTTTGTGTAATCAAGTGAAACGGCATCACCCATGGCCTGAAGAAAACAACACAGAATAGTATGAAGAAGCAAGACTGGGTCTGACTTCTTTCGAGCACAGACTATAAATCCATGCAGCCAATCAGTAACAGTTATGTCAGATGTAAAACGCTCCCTTGCAGGCCTCTTTTCCAACAAAACCGTAGCACATCATGAGCCGTGTTTCACATTCATAAGGTGGATGTGAAAAACAAATGATTTACTTTATCGTACTTTATTCTCCAAGATGCTTTTGGAGGTGAAAATTAAAAGTAGACAAACTAAGCAGATAATGTTGAAATTACACCAAAGGCAGATACAATTGTGTTTTTCTTTTTCTCCATGACATTTGGCTGATGCTTTAATTCAAAGCCATTTATACAGTTTGAGGCAGGATCCAACTGAGCAGAACCCAACCCTTAGCTGCTTTATAATACTGGGATTTGAACTCAAGAAAAAAACATGTTCACCAATGACTCATTCACTCTCACTCAGGGCGGTCTCAGCCGAGTCACACGCCTGGAAGACCAGTCCTCAAGGTCAGCCATGCAGGACCCCAGCTCGCACGTGGTCGCTGCACAAACGTCCTTCTTTAGAAGGTCGATGAATGTTGTTGGTGGGCGGCCCGGGTTCCTGTGTCCATGGGTAGGCTCCCAGAGTAGTAGCTCCCCAGTGGGTAGTTCTTTATGGCGGAAACAGTGGCTGGCGAGTCCCAGCCTCCTCCAGGCCACTTTGTCCGAGATTCTGGGGAGCGTTCCGTATAGATCTTCATTTGGAATGAAGCTCTGCCAGCTGATGTTAAGTGCTGTTCGCAGCATACGAGTGTAGGCACCATCGAGTGACTTTTCAAGGGTTGATGTCAGAGACCAACACTCGCACCCGTAGAGTAGAACTGACTCTACTGTCATCATGAAGAGCCTGATCTTTAGATCCCGGGAGACACTTGACTTCCAGATTGTACTTAAGTCACTGAGCACTTTCCAGGCAAGGGCTTTCCTGACTTTTAGATCTTGTTCAGTCGAGTTGACCCAAGAGCCAAGATATTTAAAATCTTTGACCTCCTCGATAGCATTTCCCTCACTGGTTACCAGTGGACCAGAAGCAGAAGATGGCAAATTACAAATGATGACTTTGGTCTTCCTGTCATTTAGGACTAGGCCAATGCGATTGCATTGACACCACCAGTTAACTTCCTGTTTACTGTGGATGAAACAGGGCATGAAGCCAGGGTCCATCAATCCAGTTGTCTTTAAGTTGTGCAGGCTAGTTTTCTCTGCATCATTCTTATTATCCCATCGATGATACCTCGTGCTGTAACACATTGCTCAACCCTAGTTGTTTCATTGTCTGTGCAAAATACAAAATATAGTACTGTTCAATAGTCTTAGGCACATACAGTGAAAAACTGTAGAGCGAAGATGCCTGGAAAAATAATGAAATTAAATGTTTCTACACTAAAAATACTATAAAGAGCAGCAAACGGTAATAAATGAAACAAACTCAATATTTACAGAGAAGACCATTTGCTTTAAAAAAAATAGTCTCAGGTACAATGAGTGCAGTTTTATCAGGAAATCAACTGTAAGTTTTTCCGAGCATCTTACAGAACCAGCCACAGTTCTTCTGGACACTTTGACTGTCACACTTGCTTCTTAATTTTGCACCAAAACCCAGCAGCCTTCATTATGTTTTTGTCTGAAAAATGGTTTCTTATATAATATCCTGATTTCTTTATTGACATCCTTTTTTTTCCTGTAACATTTAATTTTGTTCTGGAAAACTAATGTTTGGAAATCTAAAATGCTTTGTACTAACTCAATAATGTACTGTAGAAGTCATAAAATAAAAAATATATCAGAAAAAAATAGAGTGCCTAACATGTTTGCACAGTACTGTATATCAGTGGTGAACCGTAACTATTAGAGCTTGGACTTGAGCTCAGACAAAACAGCCAGACACAACAAAAAAGCAACAGGGCAAAGGATTTTGCAAGGGGTTCACGGCAGGCTGCCAGGTCGCTCCATTGTGTTTAGCTGTCAATGTTGATTTTAAAAGTAACTCAGTAAATTACACAGGGAAATGAATACTTAAGTATAAGTGAAAAATCATACAGAAAAATACTGTGGCAAGCATGGAAGAAGAGTCTGGAGACAGAAATCTTAGTTTCTTGGTTGTTAGCCTGTGCTGCACTGCCTTGACTGCTTTATTAGCATTCGCTAACACTACTGATGAACGCTACACCGGCTGGAAGGTTACAGTTAGGCCCAGAAATATTTGGACAGTGACAAAATCTTCTAGCCTGGGCCTGCCCATCCTAAGCGTGACGCAACACGAGGGCCTGTTGCGAGCTTAGTCTGGCCAGGCAAGCTATCTACAGCTCTTCCAAGCTCCCGAAAAATCGGAAACCAATCAACTTTGAGCATCTCCATCGGCCCTGGGTAGAGGCGTGTTCAAGGCACTGACGTAGTAGAACTGCGACCGGAAGCCATAGATTGTTTACAGAATCTATGCCGGAAGCGCTTCATTCACGCTTCCGCATCTATTACGCATAGATGCTGTATTGAAAGCATTCAATGGGAAGTTCTCATTGAAAACGGAGCAAAGAGCAGCCCTGGAGGTATTTATTGAAAGGAAGGACGTTTTCGCCTTGCTCCCGACCGGCTTCGGTAAGAGTTTAATCTACCAGTTAGCCCCGTCGCGTCGCATACGTCAGAGGAAAGAGTGATGTAATTGGTTTAAGCTTCGTCACAGCCTTTTCTGGCTTCGACCAGTAGCAAACTGAGGCATTTCAGGGAGGCAGGTCAACCACGGGCTCTGGGAAACAGTTGGGCTTAATATCTTGGCCAGACCAATAGCTCGTAGAGCTTTGTCGCGTTAGCCAGACTAACAATCTTCATGATTTGGGCTCTGCATGCCACCACATTGGATTTGAAATGAAACAACTACAACAGAATTGAAATGCAGACTTTAAGGTTTCATTCAAGGGGTTGAACAAAAATATATGATTAAACATGTAGGAACTGTAGCTATTTTTATACAAACGCTCCTCATTTCAGGGGCTCAAAAATAATTGGACAAATAAACATACCGTAACCCTAAGTAAAATGTTACTTTTCAATATTTTGTTGAGAATCCTTTGCAGGCAATGACTCCCTGAAGTCTGGAACCCATGGACATCACCAAACGCTGGGTTTCCTCCTTTGTGATGCTTTGCCAGGCCTTTACTGCAGCTGTCTTCAGTTGTTGCTTGTTTGTGGGTCTTTCTGCCTTAAGTTTTGTCTTGAGCAAGTGAAATGCATGCTCGATTGGGTTGAGATCTGGTGATTGACTCGGCCATTGCAGAATATTCCACTTCATTGCTTTAAAAAACTCCTGGGTTGCTTTTGCAGTATGTTTTGGATCATTGTCCATCTGTACTGTGAAGCGCCGTCCAATCAACTTTGCTGCATTTGGCCTAATCTGAGCAGAAAGTATATCTGGCTGCTTCTGTCCGGCTGCTTCTGTCTTTTGTCACATCATCAATGAACACAAGTGACCCAGTGCCATTGGAAGCCATGCATGTCCATGCCATCACACTGCCTCCACCATGTTTTACAGAAGATGTGGTGTGCTTTGGATCATGAGCTGTTCCAATTCTTCTCCAAACTTTCTTCTTCCCATCATTCTGGTACAGGTTGATCTTAGTCTCATCTGTCCAAAGAATGCTGTTCCAGAACTGGGCTGGCTTCTTCAGGTGTTTTTTGGCAAAGTCAATTCTGGCCTTTCTATTTTTGAGGCTGATTAATGGTTTGCACCTTGTGGTGAATCCTTTGTATTTACTCTCATGAAGTCTTCTCTTTATGGTAGACTTAGATACTGATACACCTACTTCCTGGAGAATGTTCTTCACTTGAGTGGATGTTGTGAAGGGGTTTTTCTTCACCATGGAAAGGATTCTGCGATCATCCACCACTGTTGTCTTTCATGGACGTCCAGGCCTTTTTGAGTTCCCAAGCTCACCAGTGCACTCTTTTTTTCTCAGAATGTACCAAACTGTTGATTTGGCCACTCCTAACATTTCTGCTATCTCTCTGATGGTATTCTTCTTTTTTTTTCAGCCTCAGGATGGTCTGTTTCACCTCCATTGAGAGCTCCTTTGACCGCATGTGTGTTCACAGCAACAGCTTCCAAATGCAAACGCCACACCTGCAATCAACTCCAGACCTTTTAACTGCTTAATTGATGACAGGTTAACGAGGGAAGAGCCCATGCAGCCTTGTTATTATTTTTTTGCAGCCTTCTGAGTCAATTGTCCAATTACTTTTGGTCCCTTGAAAAAGAGACGGCTACGTATTAAAGAGCTGTAATTCCTAAACCCTTGCTCCAAATGGGATGTGAATACTCTCAAATTACAGCTGAGAGTCTGCACTTTGAGCCCATATTGATTATATAATTGTATCCTTAATATGTTTTCGTAAACAGCTAAAATAACAAAACTTGTGTCACTGTCCAAATATTTTTGGGCCTAACTGTACTTCACTGATGGCGCTGACTCGTGGTTAAGCTCGCGTTGGCATTTGAAAAGGCCGAAGGCGATACATTTTTGGTCCCTCCCAGTATAAATCAAAATCTGATTGGCTAATTCATCTGTCACTTCCTACATAAACATACACCGCCATGGCCTTCTGTCCCGGCAATGAAGTCCTAACCAATGAGTGAGCAGCTCTAAACTCTTCTCAGCCTAGACACAACAAACAAAAAAATTTCATTGGATAACTCAATTTTAATGTTTTCAGGACAGTAACCCTTTCATTTCTGAAGCAACTTTGATAGAAAATGAGGCAAAAGTAGAATTAGAATAGAATAATTATAATGAAGTTATGAAAAATGAAAGCAATTCCATCCATCCATCCATTATCTGTAGTTGCTTATCCTGTCCTACAGGGTCGCAGGCAAGCTGGAGCCTATATGAAAGCAATTGAAAAATGAAAATAAATAAATAAAGAAAGAAAGAAAGAATGAAAGAAAGAAATTAAATATAACATTTGAAATACTGATATATTTGAGCCCCCTCTGAAGGCCTAGAAGGCCCTGATTGTTCCCTCTGCTGTATATATAACACATTTTAGCTCTCTCATTGATCAGCTCACAAATAGAAAAGCTTTGAGATTGCAAATTAATCCTCTTCTCACATGAGGCACTTAAAGACATTTTTTTTTTTTTTTTTGTATGCAGAAACTTGTCCCTTTGATCATTCTGATCATACTTTGGCCTAACACCAGAGATGGAAATACTGGCACAACAGAAGATGAATCATGTTTGTGGTCGAATACCTTGAAAGCCTATCAAGAAAACATGTACATGAAAGAGCTGATAAAATGTCCAAGGAATTCACACAATCGTATCATTTTACCGACAGATAAGAGTGGTGCTGACAATGGCTGTGATGTAGAAAGAGTTCGAAGAGAGCAGAAGTTAAAGGAGTGTGAACTCTTTATGTTTTTTCCTTTGGTCTGCTTGATTAAAGCTAATCATTATGAGCTCTCTGGCTTTTTTTTTTGAAGGCCCTCC
This sequence comes from Neoarius graeffei, assembly GCF_027579695.1. Taxonomy (NCBI): domain Eukaryota; kingdom Metazoa; phylum Chordata; class Actinopteri; order Siluriformes; family Ariidae; genus Neoarius; species Neoarius graeffei. Next base: position 83,996,458 of record NC_083573.1, read on the forward strand.
AGAGGTGCTTGCTTTCATCTAATCCTGATAAACAGAGCATGGAGGAACAATGACAGCTTGCATTTAAGGATGTGCTTCACGTCCTACAAGCACATGTGAGAGCTTTTATTTCAGTGTATGTGTGCGTGTGTATGTGATGGCGGTTAAGGTGTGGGGTGTTGATTCAACACCCCACACCTATCAGTAGTGATATCTGTTAGGTTCATCGTGGCACTTTTTCAGTTAAACTATTAATCAAACAATGCACCAGTCAAACGTGTCAACATTACCAGAACTGTTTGTATCTTTGTTGTTCAAGTTTGATCTACATTGAGGAACTACATTATTATCCACTCTTTTACGAAAACAAAGGCTATGTTCCCATTAATACATTTTAGTTTTAAAATGCATCACTTTTGCAACGTTTATGCCAGGCATCCACACCACTCCAGAGCTTTTAAGACCCAAAAATGGAGACTTCTGGAAACGCTCCTGGCCTTGTTTTAGTTTGAAAACTCCAGGGTAGTGTTTTAGTTCAGATGGGCAAAAATGAAGATGTTTGGAAACCCATCATGCACTGCAATAGGGGAAGCTATGGCCAAATGGGTAGAGAAGCAGCTTTGGGGCCAAAAGGTTGCCAGTTTGATTCCCTAGACCAGCAGGAATGGCTGAAGTGCGCTTGAGCAAGGCACCTAACCCCCAACGGCTCCCCAGGCTGCTCTGGGTATGTTGTACTGTATGTCTACTCTGGATAAGAGTGTCTGCTAAATGCCATTAATGTAATATAATGTAATGCAATGTAAGAAAGTATTTCTCCCCATAGCAGTGGCTAACTGGCTTCATTCTGAAATATCCCAATAGCAGGTTTTTCGACTATTCAGCCCTAAGAAAACTGAATCACTATTGTTGAGGCTTTAGCACCTGTCACACATCAGATATGTTATTGTATGAAGTAAAAACAATATGCAATAGATAACAAAATTTAATTCCCATTCAGTCTTCCATAATGGAAAATGAGCAGATATTGTGTATTCCCACCTGACTGTATTTAACAGAATGCTACAGAGCACAAACCTCTGTGAGATGAGTGAACCATGTGAGACTGGATACGATGTATAATTCACAAGGTGGCAATTCCATTGTCGTGAAAAGCCTAAGCTGAGACATTAGCTAGTTAGTAACATGGCATGAGTGGATCCACATCATGACTCTGTTTAGAGAGTTCTCTTCCTGTTTCTGAACATTTATTTTGTTCAAGCAAAGACTATTTATAACATTTTTGCTTATATCTGCCGAAGTTTCCTTTGCTTGTCATTTTGAGTTTGCCACTGGCTGCTTTACATTGAGTCACTATTGTAGTCAAGTCACTAAACCTCGAGTCCGAGTCCAGTGTCAAGTCCCCAGTGTTCAAGTCTGAGTCAAGTCCAAGTCATTAAAGAAAATTTTGAGTCAAATCCGAGTCGAGTCCACTATTGATCTGAGTCGAGTCCGAGAACATGACTCCAACCACACCATTTGACGGTGGCTGTTGCTGCCTTTATGTGAAAGCATCTCTGCTACTGTGTTGGACTAGCCTTAAGGCCAATTTATGCTGACAACCCAGTCCTCGCAGATGGCGTCGCAGACAGTGTCTGCGTAGCCCCCCCATCTTTGCAGACGCTCTGTGCGCACCTTGCGCGCACCTCCCAAAAATTGTGACCACCGCAGACAGCGTCGCAGACAAGAGGGCTCTGATTGGTCCACTCTACATCCACTGTACATGCACTTCCGCTTGCTTACTTTCCCGGTTTGTTTTGTTTTCACGACCGCCATTTTTAAAAACACGAGCGAAGATGGAGCAGCACGAAGAGCGGTTGATCGAGGAAGTGAGGAAGTACGTACATCTATACGACTCCAGTTCTAGTCATTATAAGTAACCGGAGGATAAACACTCCACTAACCACACCCACCAACTACTCCTAGCGATTTCGCGACCCCTTGCGTTGTGGCGGTGAATAACATCGCGCACACCTATACACGCCTATACTCCCCGCTCAACGATAAATTACAACTGTCTGCGAAAAGCTGTCTGCGAAAGCCTTGTCGGAAGAGCATGCAGAGGCCCTTACTGCTCAACTGCCCCATTTTAGTTAATAGGCTAAAGATAAAAAGCTTGTTCATCGCTCAGCAAGCCCCGCCCAGTATCAACAGGGCAAATAACATGAGAGAGGGTTAACACTAGCTAGTTCATCAGTCAGCAAGCAAGTCCCGCTATCAACAGAGCAATAAACATAGCATGCCACTTCCTTCTCTGGGTGGAGTCTTGCCAAAATGACGATTGACATTTGAGGTCGTCCCCGTCGTCTCCTCAATAGTTCTTCTACATGTGGAAGACATAGCAGTGCATTTTTTCCCACTGCACGAGAAGTCTGTATAAGCAAAGCGGACAATCCTAGGGGCTTCTCTCCAGGCATTTTACTGCCATTTGAACATGATGTATGAACAGGTGAATGTGCATTCTCTTGCACGAAATTAGAAAAAAAAATTAATGTAGATATAAATATCTTATGCCAAATTATTATGGCATGTTACCAAAAATAAAGAAAAAATCAGAGTCCTCGTCTCCAATTTACGAGTCCAAATGCAGTTAATGCACGAGTCCGAGTCCAAGTCTGATTACCCTTTTCCACCAAATCAGTTCCATGGCTGGTTTGGGGCCAGTGCTGGTGCTGGTTCACAACTCGTTCAACTTGCGAGCCAGCTGAGAGCCAGTTTGCTTTTCCATAGCTCGGGGTGCTAAGGGGAGCCACGTCATTACATCGCTGTATACGTCAGTTACGTCGCTGCGTTTGCATAAACTTTGGCGCAAACATTGAATCAACAACAACACGGAGAAGAAGAAGCAGCAACAACAACAACAACAATAATGGATGACTTCGCGTTTGTACAGCTACTGCTTCTCGTCGCTTAAAAATGGCGACCTTTTGCGGTCATGCTATTGTTGTTGGTCTTAACAATTCTGCCCCCCCCCGCTGACGTAAGCGGTTCTTTCCTCTGGCCCAGCAAAGAGTTAGTGCTAGCCTGGAACCGGTTTTTCTGGCCCAAGAGCCAGTTCTTTGTCAGTGGAAACAGAAAACCAGGTTCCAGACTAAGCACTGGCCCCGAACCAGCCCTGGAATTGCTTTGGTGGAAAAGGGGCATGAGTCATCAGCGCTCAAGTCCAAGCCAAATCACGAGTCCTTAAAATTAGGGCCCGAGTCAGACCCGAGTCTGAGTCCTGGACTCGAGTACTACAAGCCTGCATTGAGGCAGTATGAGCATTTACATTGCAATTTCACTGCATAGTCATTTACCTCACTGCCAGCATCATCACAACACATAAATCTGATGGTTCTGAATCCCACTGCAGCCTTGACAAAAGATTTCGGTAAACGTTACTAGGTCACTAGTGGACAGATTAATGTCTCAACATTGCCCATTTTGCTCCCACTCCTACACAACACCATTACAGCAAATATAATGGCTGCAAATATATATGGTTTTCAGTATGAGTGGAAATGGGGTATTTTTTACTCAGTGTGTATCTTTAAGAAGTCTGTGTACACCCTTTTGTTATTCTGGAAAACTCCCAAAGCTTGTGACAATCTGATGAAATTTGTACCTTTGTTCCTTTCCTTATTATTAAACAAACTGCTTTGTTGGAGAAAAAAATAGCAAAAGCAGAAGTGTGCACTGAATGCACACTGAGTTCACAGATGCTTTCTAAGGAACTGCTTACTGCATGATGATACAACCTGAGGTCACATGCAAGTGTCCTGACATTGTTTATCACACACAGACTGGATAAATGACCATTTTTGAAGTTGAAGTGATTTTAAATAGTCATTTTAGATGATTAGAAAGACTACAGCAAAATACAGATTTAGGAAATACTCTACTGTATGGTGATGAGGTGATGAATATTGTCTTGCGATGGCTTTCACACGCACACGGTAATATACCTAATTTGTGTTTGCTGTTTGTCGTTAAATATCATATTTCCAGGTTAGTATCTGATTTCTAGTAATAAATATTTCTTAAAATGCAGTTAAAATGTGAAAATATTGCATTAATATACACAATAAATTCTTTTGAAGAACACATCAAACCAACTTACTAATTTCCTAATTAATCATCTTCTACATTTATTTATTGCTTATATTAATCATACACACACACACTATATCCTCACTTTTGCTTTTATTTCTGTCTTCCTGCCATTTCACATGAAGAAATACTTTGATCAGTGTTTAATTGGTTGAAAAAAAGGACCAGAGGAACAGGTCCCAGGCCGTGAAAGACTCTGTAAAAGTAGGAGACATGTGGGGCCCATACCAGATGATTTATTTGCTTGCTCCCTTTAGACACGCTTAATTGGCAGTGAGGAGAAATGGCTAATTAGTGACGGTGGAGTGATTAAGGACACAAGGGCAGCAGCAGCTTTCAACCTGTCAATTAAAGAAAGCCAGACATCAGCAGTCTCCTGCACAATAGCAGCGTCTGACAGGACGAATATGCCTTTAGTGTAAAGGAGCGTCTCTCGCGCGACATTCAGCATTAGCAAACTGGATGCTGCTTCAGCGTCTGCTCGGAAGTAATAACAGCTCAAACAAAGTGGCTGATTATATGCTGCTAGACGCAGACATGCTCTGCATAAGACGTCATTGTAATAACTGTTATGGGTTTGAATGTTGAAGATGCTTTTAAATGAAAAAAAGGTTGAACTTGAGGCTCAACTGCTGTCCAAATGAAATGTTTACAAAACATAGAAAACACTTCAACTTTCCTTATGCATATAATACCGTGCTGTTGAAGTCTCGAGTCTAACTGATCAGAAGGAGGTGTCAATTAAAGCTTTACTGCCTTTCAGATTTTTCAAGTGTAGGTCATAAAAAGAATTTTCCCTGACACCCAGTCATTTTCGTTTAGTGGACCAAAAGCTACTGAATTCAAATCACAGACTTCCAATTTTATTAGTTTTTTTTTAATAGAACAATTAATGTACGGGTGGGCGGCACGGTGGTGTAGTGGTTAGCGCTGTCGCCTCACAGCAAGAAGGTCCTGGGTTCGAGCCCCGGGGCCGGCGAGGGCCTTTCTGTGTGGAGTTTGCATGTTCTCCCCGTGTCCGCGTGGGTTTCCTCCGGGTGCTCCGGTTTCCCCCACAGTCCAAAGACATGCAGGTTAGGTTAACTGGTGACTCTAAATTGACCGTAGGTGTGAATGTGAGTGTGAATGGTTGTCTGTGTCTATGTGTCAGCCCTGTGATGACCTGGCGACTTGTCCAGGGTGTACCCCGCCTTTCACCCGTAGTCAGCTGGGATAGGCTCCGGCTTGCCTGCGACCCTGTAGAAGGATAAAGCGGCTAGAGATAATGAATGAATGAATGAATGAATTAATGTACGGTATTTAGGGCCACATGGCTCTAAATTCTCCGCTATTTTTTCCTGCTTCACCGTGACCCAATTCAAGATACTACATCATGCATCACATAGTGGGCTTTCCCTGTTTTCCCAAGGCATTGTGGGATACAAATTTGAAACAGGAGAGAAAAATGGAGGACATAAGCGTGCGAATGAAATGTGAAATACCAACTACAGTAACGGAAAGTGAGAAGAAAAGACATTATGTTGCGAAGGAAAAGAAACGCAGGACCAAACTAATAAATATCGGCGGTCAGCGAGCACCTCGGTGTGATCAGCTGTTCGTTTAGCGACAGAATGATGGAACTGTCAGTCAAAGGTAAACCTGTAGATGGCAGTAATGCAACACTGTGGATGCCAGCTGCCGTAAAATCCAAAAGAAGAAGAAGGTAAACCTGTGCATGCGCACACGGACTTCCTCTGTCTGCTTGACTGTGCGAAGTGAGCAATTTCATGCACATTTTTTTGCTAGGGAATCCCCTCAAATTAAATAACTTCCCAGCCACAGAATGGCCTGTTTGTTTGGTTTTTTTTAAGATATTGCAGAAATAAACATACATCACAATGACCAAATTTCAGAAGGAACTAAATTTCACTGATTTTATGAAATCGAAAGGCTGTCTAGCTTTAATTTTCAACAACAGCAGTTCTGACAGTAGTTTTTTACTGCAAGGCAAATTGCAAGTTTTAATAATGTACTAACTTTTATACATTATAAATACAGCTAGTAACAACTTAGATGGAGATTCATATGATGGACGCTCCACATAAATGGATTAAATAATGCGTGTACGTAATTAACTGTTATTCCACGAAATCAAGTCGTACATGAGCTGATAGCCGACGAGGCGCATAGCACCGAGTCGGCTATAAGCCATGTATGATGAGATTGAGTGGAATAACTGTTTTATTCGATTCACATTCACTGGATTTTGAGAAACAGAGGATTTTTATTTTTTGGAAATTCGATAAATAAAAACTTTATACAAAACGTCCGAGAAAATCATTTCTGCTTAAGATGTAAGCAAACCGGTGAACTGACAGTAGCAATTTGTGAAAAATGCGATAATAATCATTCTTGAAAAATAAAAAAAAGACATGTTCTTACCATCAAATACTTTCATTCCATATTTTGTTGCTTTTTTAAATATTTTGGGGGGGTTTTTTCGAGTAGATTTTTTATTTTGTCCTCAGTTGGTTCAGCAACACGTGCCACCATTTTGTTTTTCTCTACTCATGGTATATGAGCTGAAACCCTAGTAGTAAAGTAGCTAACCAGAGCGCGATTGATCATATCCAGTGAATATGGATAGAATAATTGTTGATATGGTGAAATGCTCTGTAAAGAGACAGTAGACTTTGAATTTATGGCAGTTCTTCTCTCCACCCTGAGCTCTTTGTAAAGGTTCGAGGTAAAGCTGTAAGTTTCATGACGTGGTAAAGTCATTGCCATGGAGGACTTTGCAATTTGCAGTTTCTAAGTAAGATGATAAGCTGCATTTTTGCTGTCTTAGCTTAAAGAGAGAGATGAAAAAGAGGCTGGTGAAGGAACAGCTGTTTATAGATGTCAGATAGTTATAACAGGAATTAATTTGATTCATGGATGTTCAACAGGACTGAATGTAACTATAAATGGATAAACGCTATGGGGAAGCCATGGCCTAATGGTTAGAGAAGCAGCTCTTGTACCAAATAGTTGCCAGTTCAATTCCCTGTACCAGCAGGAATGGCTGAAGTGCCCTTGAGCAAGGCACCCAACCCCAGGCTGCTCTGGGTATGTTGTTCTAGATTAGAGTATCTGCCATTAACGTCATGCAATGATGTATTGTTCTTTAATAAATAAAAATGTTTGTAATGGCAGGCTGTTGTGCTATTAAAGGAAAGATTACAACACTTCTGGATGCACTGTTATGGGAAAACAATCAACTTTGAGGAAGTAACAGAAACTCTGCTTTACATTGGGTCACAAAGTTTTGCTATAACAGCACATCCTGTCATGATTTATCCCTTACATATCACAAACCATAAAACAATTAGAAGACAGAGGAAGCCTAAAATGGCACTCCCTAGACTCTAAGTGCATTACAGGTGATCTACTTCATCTAGTCTACAGTACCTAAAACACTGAAAAATAGCATGTGTTACCTGTCCCCGCACTCTAACTTTATACTTAACTATGAAATATTATGATTAAAATCCTTCAGAAACAGTATTTCTTTTGCACTGTTGTGTGATTCCATATCCTATCCATGGTTTAAATATATTTTTTTCATAAGAAATCCACAATATCTTAGTTAAAATACACATTTTAGTCGTGTCCCTGGGTTTTCACTCAGTCCTGTTACCCAAACATATTACCCCATCTGACAAATTTGGAACATTCCATAAATCACATGCTCAACAGGAAGTTACATCAGTTGTCTTCTGAAGGCCATGGGAAGACCAAAAGTTAGTTCTCTCATTTACTTTTCTGTATATTTTATGATTTTTTAACTTTGACTGATAAGGTCAATGTCAACATACTGTCGTGTTACTTAAATTATTTCTTAGATGATATTTGTTTATTTTAAAAATACAGATTTTTGGTAAATCACTAGAATGTGCTAAGTGTGATCATGCTATTAGCAATGACGCCATGTGTCTTAATTCCATGTATTAGCTAATCCTAGGCTAAAAACTCAGTCCTGTTACTTTCAGTCCTGTTACTCATATAAAGAGTATGCAGCCATCTTTGACTTCCAAACCTTGTAAAAAAAAAATAAATAATGTAGCCTGAGGTTGACCAATACACATTTTGAATAGTTAAATATGTGTGTTATTATAATCAGTGTTGAAAAGATATAACAAATTAAGTTTAATTTGGGAGTGGTACAACAAGCAAATGGCACCCATTTGGTGGAATGTCCCACATAGAGACACACAACCATTCACACTCATGGTCAATTTAGAGACACCAATTAGCCTAACTGCATGCCTTTGGACTGTGGGGGAAACCGGAGAACCCGGAGGAAACCCACGCAGACACGGGGAGAACATGCAAACTCCACACAGAAAGGCTCTCATTGGCCACTGGGCTTGAACCCAGGACCTTCTTGCTGTGAGGCGACAGTGGTAACCACTACACCACTGTGCTGCCCGCTCCAATTATTATTATCTCATCTCATCTCATTATCTCTAGCCACTTTATCCTTCTACAGGGTCGCAGGCAAGCTGGAGCCTATCCCAGCTGACTATGGGCGAAAGGCGGGGTACACCCTGGACAAGTCGCCAGGTCATCACAGGGCTGACACATAGACACAGACAACCATTCACACTCACATTCACACCTACGGTCAATTTAGAGTCACCAGTTAACCTAACCTGCATGTCTTTGGACTGTGGGGGAAACCGGAGCACCCGGAGGAAACCCACGCGGACACGGGGAGAACATGCAAACTCCACACAGAAAGGCCCTCGCCGGCCCCGGGGCTCGAACCCAGGACCTTCTTGCTGTGAGGCGACAGCGCTAACCACTACACCACCGTGCCGCCCATTATTATTATTATTATTATTATAGCTCCACAACTGTTTTCTTGATTTTTTCATCATGACTTAAAACTTCTCTAGACATATCAGTTGCACACTTTTTAATCAACTCATCATCAGTACATCTTGACTTACGTCTTTTACATCTACACGTGCTCTATGCCGGCGTAGGTCTAAGGTCAAATGTACGATGTGGGGTGAGGTCAAAATAATGTAAAGCAGTGCGTACAGTACTTTATTTCTTATATTAAGACAGGTGCGTTAGTGCCAGTGGATCGGCACAAGCCAGACATTTGGCTCTCGCGGGTCGGATGTGACCCGTAGGCCGCCTATTGGGGTTTGCCTATTGGGGAATAGACCATCCATGGGCCTTCTGAAGTCCCACAATGCACTGCAGTAGGTTCGTACCCCAAAAATGTACAGTAGTTTTTATTAATCCTAACAATTATATATCTTAAATTTGAAATCAGATCAATGTGCAGGACATTCTGCATAATAAGGAAATGTATTTTAAAGTACATTTTTATGTGCATTTATACATATAATTTTCTAGGGACAGAAATGGCACCGATTCGGTGGAATGGCTCATGTGTCAGCCCTGCGATGACCTGGCGACTTGTCCAGGGTGTACCCCGCCTCTCACCCATAGTTAGGCTCCAGCTTGCCTGTGACCCTGTAAGACAGGATAAGCGGCTACAGATAATGGATGGATGGATGGATAATAGCAGCAAGAAGGTTCTGGGTTCAAGCCCAACAGCCAACAGGCCTTTCGGTGTGAGTTTGCATGTTCTCCCCATGTCTGCGTGGGTTCCTCTGGGTGCTCCGGTTTCCCCCACAGTCCAAAGACATGCAGGTTAGGCTAATTGGTGGCTCTAATTTGACCGTAGGTGTGAATGTGAGTGTGAATGGTTGTGTGTCTCTATGTGTCAGCCCTGTGATGACCTGGGGACTTGTCCAGGGTGTACCCCACCTCTCGCCCATAGTCAGCTGGGATAGGCTCCGGCTTGCCCACGACTCCACACAGGATAAGTGGTTATGGATAATGGATAGATGGATGGATGGATGAATGGAATACACAATATCCTCCTGAGAACTAACCCATAGACTTGTGTCCTCTGTAGATGACATTTGTTTTACGTGTACACCCTCTTACTCTTTCAAGCTATTCACTTGAATCCTGGTGTCTTGTAAAGAGTACATCCTGGGCTTTCCAATGATATATCATGTGATTAGGAGGGTTGCTGGGAAATTCCTAGTAAGGAAATCACAGCAAAAGAGAAACTGAGAGACACATTTTTTTCTTGGTTCTCAGGAGGATATAGTGGATGCAGTGTGGTTTTGGATATACAGCCAGTGTTGTTTTTTATTTCCATAACTAGTACGCCTATATCAGCACTTTTCATTGGAGTTCTCAATGCGTCCCTGGACACAAATAATGACTCATGTTTCTCTTGTTAACAGTTACTTTTCAGATTGAACCTGATTGTTGTAGGCCTTGTTACTAAGAAAACATGCTCCTTATTTTAACACCTACCTGCAAACTGCGAGCTGAAACAAGTCCTCAGGGTCGACAGCATCCCACATATATGTCACTAGATGTACAGTATACATTCTCTACTATGTAAGATCACATGACTCACTCGTAGGTAGTGTGGCCTATCAGCTGCTCTGGCACACATTCAGGAGCATTCTGTTCCTTCCTGGTTTCCAAGGCAACACACAGAGTGAGCGAGAGAGAGAGAGAGAGAGAGAGAGAGAGAGAGAGAGAGAGAGAGAGTACTCAGCAGGATGCTCGCTGCATGGCAGGCACTTGTTTACTGGCACCGAGGGCTTGAATATTCGCTGACGTGCTTCCATAGCGTCACTACCCTCATTCAAGCCATCCACACATCTGTGGAAATGTAGCACAAAAATTACAGTCTCCATGGCAATGCCATTAGAATGAACCGTTCACCCCCTACTCACGTTCTTTTCTTTCCTTTTTCCTTTTTAATCTCAAAACACTTATAGATATAACTGTTATATTCAGCAGGGCATCAGCTTTTCACTCTCTCTTTTACTCTCCAGTGCACTTTTTCTCGACTATACTTATACATCTATATTTAAATTACTCAGCAATGTGAACTGTGCTTGTTTTTACACAGAATAATCATTTTCCTGCTTATAAAATTGAGTGCTTAGGTCATGTGCATTGCATATCATTAGAATAAGACTCTACTCTTAGAGTGTAGTAATAAAACAAAGCCAAACCTCAAGAAAAAATATGCTTCTCTCAGCATTTTTGACCACACGCAACCACTCATATCTAATCGCATTACCTCAAAGTTAGGAACCTTGAAGAAGGCTGAGTTCCATCATTAAGCACAAACACGTAATGATACACTGTATATCTCAAAAAAGCTTGTTTCATGCAGGGGCAGTTTAGCCTATCCATATAAACTATGTCTATTTCCTTTCTAAATCTTACTCGAAATCACATTGTATACATCTTCAGACAGAGTATACAGGGTGTTCCAAAAAATGTACTCACATTTTGACTCCTCATAACTCATTGGATTTTTCATTTCTTCTCAGATCAAATTAACCCTAATAATGGCAGAAGTACGACTAAGTTTTGAAGCAAGAAAATTTACCATAAAGTGCTATTGGAAGCACGAAAACATCATGGAAGTGCAAAGATCATTTAGAAGACATTTTAACAAATATCCACCAATGCGACGCACCATTGCTCGCATCCGAGATAAGTTTGAATCAGATGGAACTGTGCATGATGTCCATAAGGAGCGTTCAGGAAGACCACGGTCATCAACCAGCCCCGCAAAGGAAAATCAGTAGCTGGAAACCCTCAGCCGAGCCCCACAGAAATCTGTATGACAAATGGTTCGTGCGACAGGAATCCCAAAATCAAGTACCCATTGCATTTTGAAGCGAGATCATTGGAAATGTTACATTCCAATGTTAATCCACACTCTAAATGAAGACTATCCTGAGTGAGTACATTTTTTGGGACACCCTGTATTAGAGGGACAGGATGTGTAGGATGGCTTGGAGACAAAATGAGAAAGGCGAGATTGAGATGGTTTGGACACGTACAGAGGAGAGATCCAGGGTTTATTCAGAAAAGAATGCTGGAGATGGAGTTGCTGGGTAGAAGGAAAAATGGAAGACCAAAGATGAGATTTATGGTGAAGGACGATATGAGGACAGTTGAAGCTACAGAAGAAGATACAGAGGACAGGAGGAGATGGAAAGACATTATCTGCTGTGGCAACCCTGAAATGGAACAGTCAGAGAAGAAGAAGAAGAAGAAGAAGTTTTCAGACACACTTTATCCCGGTCAGGGTATAAAAGAGCCTGTCCTAAGAAAACCAGGTGCAAGGTGGGAAAACACCCCGAAATAGATGATCCATCTATCAGCATGTTTTTGGGAGGTGGAAGGAAACTGAAGAAACTGGAGGAAACCCACACTCACACAAGGAGGACACACAGAGATCAACTTGGGCTCAGGATCAAATCAGAAACCCTGGAGTTTTAGCCAATAATGAACACAGCCAACAACAAATTACAGTTCAGTATAGTATCTATGCAGTATTCCTGAACAATATGACATTTTTTTTAATTACTGAAAAGTGGTTATACAGTGGTGCTTGAAAGTTTGTGAACCCTTTATTATTTTCTATATTTCTGCTTAAATATGACCTAAAACATTATCAGATTTTCACACAAGTCCTAAAAGTAGATTAAGAGAACCCAGTTAAACAAATGAGACAAAATATTATACTTGGTCATTTATTTATTGAGGAAAATGATCCAATATTACATATCTGTGAGTTGCAAAAGTATGTGAACGTCTAGGATTCGCAGTTAATTTGAAGGTGAAATTAGAGTCAGGTGTTTTCAATCAATGGGATGACAATCAGGTGTGAGTGGGCACCCTGTTTTATTTAAAGAACAGGGATCTATCAAAGTCTGATCTTCACAACACATGTTTGTGGAAGTTTATCATGGCATGAACAAAGGAGATTTCTGAGGACCTCAGAAAAAGTGTTGTTGATGCTCATCAGGCTGGAAAAGGTTACAAAACCATCTCTAAAGAGTTTGGACTCCACCAATCCACAGTCAGACAGATTGTGTACAAATAGAGGAAATTCAAGACCATTGTTACCCTCCCCAGGAGTGGTCAACCAACAAAGATCATTCCAAGAGCAAGGCGTGTAATAGTCGGCGAGGTCAAAAAGGACCCCAGGGTAACTTCTAAGCAACTGAAGGCCTCTCTCATATTGGCTAATGTTAGTGTTCATGAGGCCACCATCAGGAGAACACTGAACAACAATGGTGTGCATGGCAGGGTTGCAAGGAGAAAGACACTGCTCTACAAAAAGAACATTGCTGCTCATCTGCCGTTTGCTAAAGATCATGTGGACAAGCCAGAAGGCTATTGGAAAAATGTTTTGTGGACAGATGAGACCAAAATAGAACTTTTTGGTTTAAATGAGAAGCGTTATGTTTGGAGAAAGGAAAACACTGCATTCCAGCACAAGAACCTTATCCCATCTGTGAAACATGGTGGTGGTAGTATCATGGTTTGGGCCTGTTTTGCTGCATCTGGGCCAGGACGGCTTGCCATCATTGATGGAACAATGAATTCTGAATTATACCAGCGAATTCTAAAGGAAACTGTCAGGACATCTGTCCATGAACTGAATCTCAAGAGAAGGTGGGTCATGCAGCAAGACAACGACCCTAAGCACACAAGTCGTTCCACCAAAGAATGGTTAAAGAAGAATAAAGTTAATGTTTTGGAATGGCCAAGTCAAAGTCCTGACCTTAATCCAATCGAAATGTTGTGGAAGGACCTGAAGTGAGCAGTTCATGTGAGGAAACCCACCAACATCCCAGAGTTGAAGTTGTTCTGTACGGAGGAATGGGCTAAAATTCCTCCAAGCCAGTGTGCAGGACTGATCAACAGTTACCGGAAACATTTAGTTGCAGTTATTGCTGCACAAGGGGGTCACACCAGATACTGAAAGCAAAGGTTCACATACTTTTGCCACTCACAGATATGTAATATTGGGGTCATTCCATGCCAAATCAACAAGAGGTTATGCTCGACCATCTCAGATTTCAATGAAATTTGGAGGGCTCAGAGATACTATTAAAAGAAGTTAATCCCCAAAACTTGAGCTTCCTATCACCAATAGTTTCAGAGATACAGGCATTTGAATTTTTCGATTTTTTGTTTTTTTGCTCAAAACATACATATTTCAAAGTGCAATATAATCTTTATTATGCAAGATAGAAACCTAAAATTTTGCACAGAGAGACTCAATGTCTTGTACTACAAGTTTTAACTTAGAATTTCAATGGTCATTGTATATTAGATGGTGATTTTAACAAGAAAATTAAAAAGACAAATTTGCATTTTTTTGCATTTTTAATTCATTCTGGAAGCTTGCCTGTGGCAGTAATGCTTAAACTAAGAATGTTATTCAAATCTACACAGAAATATCTACCAATTTCAGTTTTACCAAGTCTCCACTATTCCTAGTTTGTCTGTAATAGGGTTTTGAAATTCGCTGATTTCTAAAACATGCCATTTTCAGTCGCATGGATTCCAACGTGGGATAGCAGTTAGGAACTTGTAATTTTTTTTCAGTAATCCCCAAGACCCATATTTTATATTTCCAAATTTTTGTTCTGTGTCTCTCAAGTATTTTTAAACTACAGGGGTTTAAAAAATCCATTTTCACCAAATTCGAATTTTTTTATATATTTTCATATAACTGATATTTGAGGGTTAATAAATGCTTCAGTAAGGCTCAAGTAGGTTAGGAGACATGTTTCTTCCTCAATTTTAAATAAAATTTCAATTAATGCTCAGTATTAATTATTTGTAAATTGATTTTAATCTAAGACTGTGTAACATTAGCAATCAATGACCAGCTATTGTGTACCAGTCAACAGCCAGCCTTATCAATATCAACACAGCACAATAGGTGACCTTTGATACCAGAACAGGTGGCTCATATCTTATAGTTTTAGAGTCTGTAAACTGCATACTTGTTCAGATAACATTATATTGCTTGGATTATATTAAATACATTGTAATACAGAGCACTGAGAAAATTTACCAATGTTATTAACTGAATGTGTTTCTTTGCAAGGATTGGATATTTTTAATAGTTGACTAGGGAATTTAATTGTAGTTGCTTTCAATTTGAGATCAGTATAAATGAGTTTGTTCTTAGACATCTAGAAATGTCTGAACTTCCTCCCTGTTCTATAGGAATTGGACTAAAGAAAGATTCTGACTGCCATAAACTAACATACAACAGAAATTGTAAGTTAAATACACTCTCTCAGTATAGTTTGGAGCAAATTTCATTAATTAAATAGAGAACTGAACTTGAGAACATTTCAAGCACAGACACAGTATGTCTGCATCATGAGAAACTGTTTCTGATGAAATATGAAGAGCTACAGAAAAGTTGTTGTGATCCATATGAAAGGCACAAGAAAAAAGTTAAAACAGAATTACGTTCAATTCTTCCTGAAACAGCAGATTCACTTTCAAAACTGATAAATAAAAATATTAAACCTGGACAAAAATTGTGTTCTAAATGTTCACAGAGAGTGAAAGAACATTTAAGCCAAGCAGATTCAGCAGGTTCTACAGAATCAGAACAAGAGAGCATGTGTGTAGATGTGGATCCAACATACACTGGTGAGGTAGCTGAATCACTTGACAAAAGCCTTGTGTCAATTGGTTGCTCTCCACTGAAAATTGCCAAGTATAGCCACAAACAGAAAGCTGCATATGACAGGAAACAGTGCAAGAATACTTCCCAGGACAATACATTGCCTGTCATGGCAACTGGTCGTGTGGCAATATAGTTCAAAGATCTACTGAATATGAAGACTACGAAGTCAAATTTATGCATCCTCATGGTCCCTGCAAACAGTTTAAGTGGCCTTTGAAGAAGGATGATATTTGTTGGGTTCCTGCAGAACACATTCTACAAGTCATTCCTCCCCCAACTGCTTCTAGTTCTAGGTCAGCAAGAAGTTACACCATTGACCAGTCAACAGTAGATTCTATCAAAGAAAAGTTCCTTGCAGTCAAGAAGAGCAAGTGATTTATATGAAAAATGACTGACTTCTTTAGTTTTTATATATATATTTACTGAAAAATGTGAAATGTTCATATATTATTTAGCTTATTTCAAAATGATAATATTTTTAAAACCATATTTCTGTGACATGAACACAAGTGAAATGTTTCCTTATCTATACAAATCATTTAGTTGTATTTATCAGTCCTTAATCATCAATAAAATGGAAATAATATCAAAAATTCGAATTTGGAAAAAATGGATTTTTTAAACACCTGTAGCTCAGAAATACTTGAGTGACACAGAACAAAAACTTGGAATATAAAATATGGGTCTAGGAGATTACTGAAAAAAATTTACAAGTTCCTAACTGCTATCCCACATTGGAATCCATGCGACTGAAAATGGCATGTTTTAGAAATCGGCGAATTTCAAAACCCTATTACAGACAAACTAGGAATAGTGGAGACTTGGTAAAACTGAAATTGGTAGATATTTCTGTGTAGATTTGAATAACATTCTTAGTTTAAGCATTACTGCCACAGGCAAGCTTCCAGAATGAATTAAAAATGCAAAAAATGCAAATTTGTCTTTTTAATTTCCTTGTTAAAATCACCATCTAATATACAATGACCATTGAAATTATAAGTTAAAGCTTGTAGTACAAGACATTGAGTCTCTCTGTGCAAAATTTTAGGTTTCTATCTTGCATAATAAATATTATATTACACTTTGAAATATGTATGTTTTGAGCAAAATGCAAAAAAATCGAAAAATTCAAATACCTGTATCTCTGAAACTGTTGGAGATAGGAAGCTCAAATTTTGGGGATTAACTTCTTTTAATAGTATCTCTGAACCCTCCAAATTTCATTGAAATCTGAGATGGTCGAGCATAAATTTGTCAGATATTTGTTGATTTGGCATGGAATGACCCATTGGATCATTTTACTCAATAAATAAATGACCAAGTATAATATTTTTGTCTCATTTGTTTAACTCAGTTCTCTTTATCTACTTTTAGGACTTGTGTGAAAATCTGATGATGATCATATTTATGCAGAAATATAGAAAATTCTCAAGGGTTCACAAACTTTCAAGCACCACTGTATGTAGGTAAGTTCAATTCATGATGACAGGAAAACAAAAGAAATGTCTCAATATGTTGATGATTCTTGGATTTATGTTAGCTTATTTTATGTAATATTATATTTAACAAACATTCACCGACGGTGGAGTGAAGATCGGTGAATAGTAACTGAGACAAAGTCAAGGTTATTATTCACTGATATTCACTGAGCCTGAGGCGGATAATTGTTTTAGTATAAATACACAGCTGATTATTTAAAAAAAAGTTTCTAAAAAAATCACTGATTTCAAATTTCAAAGTGGCATGCAAATGTAATAAAGGCATGGCGCAGACTTGTGTCACTTATCTATATGAGTCACATAAAATACTTTGAAATAGATAAAATAAATCACAATTCCACCTTACCTTTGAATAGTTTTAGACCAAACTTTGTAGCATGAGGTGATTATCGAGAAATAGTCGGAATTTCTCGACCAATCAGCACTTATAGATTTTCTGTAATCACCTGCGTATTTATACTAATAAATTATATTCCATAAAGGGTGGCACGGTGGTGCAGTGATTAGCACTGCTGCTCACAGCAAGAAAGTTCTGGGTTCAAACCTCACGGCCAACTATTGTTGTGTTGAATTTGTATGTTGTGCCTGTGTGGGTTTCCTCCAACAGTCCAAAGACATGCAGATTAGGTCAACTTGCTACTCTAAATTCCCCATAAGTGTGAATAGTTGTTCATCTCTGTGTTACCCCTGTGATAGTTTGGTGACCTGTCCAGGGTGTACCGCACTTCTCGCTTGAAGTCAGCTGGGATTGGATCCAGCTTCCTCATGACCCTAAGAGTTATGCAGTAGAGAAAATGGATGGGTGGATATATTCCATCAAATAGTTTCATTTTCATTAACATCAAATAAACATTTTAATTCTAACTTCTTCTTCTTTCGGCTGCTCCCGATTAGGGGTCGCCACAGCGGAGCTTTCGTCTCCATTACTCCCTGTCTTCCGCATCCTTCTCTACCACACCTGACACTTTCATGTCCTCTCTCACCACATCCATGTGTCTCTTCTTTGGCCTTCCTCGTTTTCGTGTGCCTGGCAGCTCCATCCTCAACATTCTCCTTCCAACATGCTCTGCATCTCTTCTCAGGATGTGCCCATACCATCTCAGTCTCATCTCTCTTAGCTTCATTCCCAAGCTCTCCACACGTGCTGTCCCTCTGATGTGCTCGTTCCTTATCCTGTCCAACCTTGTCACTCCCATCGCAAACCTTAACATCCTCAACTCTGCCACCTCCAACTTTGCCTCCTGTCTCTTCGTTAAGGGTACGGTCTCCAATCCATACATCACAGCTGGTCTCACTACTGTCTTATACATCTTACCTTTCACTTTTGCTGGGACTTTCCTATCACAAATGACTCCCGAAATCCTTCTCCAACTGCTTCACCCTGCCTGCACTCTCTTTCTCACCTCACTATCGCAGCCCCCATTTTCCTGCACAGTTGA
The DNA here is from genome assembly GCF_027579695.1 of Neoarius graeffei. Classification (NCBI taxonomy): domain Eukaryota; kingdom Metazoa; phylum Chordata; class Actinopteri; order Siluriformes; family Ariidae; genus Neoarius; species Neoarius graeffei. Next base: position 84,015,099 of record NC_083573.1, read on the forward strand.
CCCCAGGTACTTGAATTCACCAACTTCCTTTATGTCTACTCCTTGCATCTTCACTACACTCTCATCCCCATTCTCATTGATGCACATGTATTCTGTTTTGCTACTGCTCACCTTCATTCCTCTTTGTTCCAATGCATACCTCCATCTCTCCAAACCCAACTCAACCTCCTTTCTACTTTCACCACATATCACAATATCATCCGCAAACATCATGTTCCATGGTGACTTTTGCCTCACTTCGTCCATCAAGCTATCCATCATTATGGCAAACAAGAAAGGACTCAAAGCAGATCCTTGATGAAGTCCCACCTTCACCTTGAACCATTCAGTCATTCCAACTGCACACCTCACTGCTGTTTCACTGTTCTCATACATGTCTTGCACCACTCTAATATACTTCTCATTCACTCCACACTTTCTCATACAATACCATAACTCATCTCTCGGGAATCTATCGTATGCCTTCTCCAGGTCTACAAACACACAATGTAGCTTCCTCTGGCCTTCCCTGTACTTTTCCATTAACACTGTTAAAGCAAAAATTGCATCCTACGTGCTCTTCCTTGGCATAAACCTATACTACTGTTCACAGATTGCTACCTCTCTTCTCAATCTCGCCTCCAATACCCTTTCCCATAACTTCGTGGTGTGGCTCATCAATTTTATCCCTTTGTAATTACTGCAGCTCTGTACATCTCCCTTATTCTTGTATATTGGGACTAGCACACTCTTTCTCCATTCATTTGGCATTTTCTCATTCTCTAGGATCTTATTAAACAATCTCGTTAGGAACTCCACTGCCGTCTCACCCAAACATTTCCAAGCCTCAATCGGGATACCATCTGGTCCGACTACTTTCCCAGTCTTCATTATTTTCATTGCTGCCCTCACCTCATCCTTACTAACCAACTCTGCTTCCTGATTTGCTGTCTCCAACGAATCTGATCTCTTGGATTCTCCTCATTTAATAAATCCTCAAAGTACTCTTTCCACCTTCTTAATACACTCTCTTTGTTTGTCAGCACATTTCCATTTACATCTTTCATCACTCTTACCTGCTGTACATCCTTCGCGTCCCTGTTTCTCTGCCTAGCTAGTCTGTACAGGTCTTTCTGTCCTTCTTTGATCGCCAGCCTTTCGTACAACTCCTGGTATGCAACTCCTGGTATTTGCTACCACTCTTTTTACCTTCTGTCTCGTCTCTCTGTATAACCGCCTGCTTTTCTCATCTCTTGGATTGTCCCAATTCTTCCTTGCTAGCCTCTTCTCTTTTATAATTTCCTGCACTTCTTTGTTCCACCACCATGTCTCCTTGTCTTCCTTCCTCCTTCCCGATGACCACTCTAGCACCTTCCTTGCTGCCTCTCTTACTAGTACAGCAGTAGTATCCCAATCTTCTGGCAGACTTCCATTACCACTCAATGCTCATCTCATTTCTTCCCTAAACTCCTTCTGATGTTCAACCTCTTTTAGTTTCCACCAGTTAATCTTCAGTTCCACTATTTCACGCTTCCTCTTTTTCACTTTCAAGCTCATCCTGCACACGACCACTCGATGTTGTCTAGCTACACTCTCCCCTGCCATCACTTTACAGTCTCCAATCTCCTTCAGGTTACCCCTTCTGCAGAATATGTAGTCCACCTGTGTAGATCATCCTCCACTCTTAAATGTCACCCTGTGCTGCTCTTTCTTCTCGAAGTATGTATTGACTATTGCCAAATTCATCCTCTTTGAAAAATCACCATTTGCCCATCCACATTTCTCTCTCTTACACCATATCTGCCCATCACGTCCTCATCTCCTCTGTTTCCCTCACCAACATGTCCGTTGAAGTCTGCTCCTATCAGCACGTGCTCCTCCCTTGGTATACTTTCTACCACTTCATCCATCTTTTCCCAGAAAGACTCTTTCTCTTCATTTTCACATCCAACCTGTGGGGCATACACACACACACACAACATTGATTACCACTCCTTGGAATCTCCAACTTCATGCCTATCACTCTATCTGACATCCTCTTCACATCAATCACTCTATTGACCAACTATCCCCTCAAAACAATGCTAACACCATTTCTCTTTCCATCGACTCCATAATAAAACAACTTGCATCCACCTCCAATGTTCTTGGCCTTGCTTCCCTTCCACCTCGTCTCCTGCACACACAAAATGTCCAACTTTCTTCTTTCCATCATACCTGCTAATTCTCTCGCTCTGCCAGTCAATGTTCCCACATTCAGTGTTTCTACCCTCAATTCTAAGCTCTTTCCCTTCCATCCTTCATGCTCTCTCCTAACACGCCTCCCCCCTCTCTTTCTCCTTCTCCGTTTTGATGCAACAGTAGCACACTTTCCACCGGCACCCTGTTGACCAACAGTACCGGAGGCAGTTGTTGTTAACCCGGGCCCCGACCGATCCGGTATGATATTCTTTTCAATCCGCATATTAGATTTGGCACGGTTTTACGCCGGATGCCCTTCCTGACGCAACCCTCTCCAATTTATCCAGGCTTGGGACTGGCACCAAGAGTATGCTTATGCACCCCCAGTGGCTGGATTAAACATTTTAATTCTAACACTAATCAAAAATTGTTTTTATTTTTTTAATATGCAGATTCAATCTGAGAATATCAAGCTGATATTTGTAAGAATATCAGTTATAACCTGGCAAAGATTAACTGTGATATGTTTGAAGTTCACTATTAATTTTTCTGCTTATCCAAACTGCTATACATGATCTGTTGATGTTGCCAAAATCAAATCATTTACAGTGCCTACAGGAAGGTACATTATTAAGTACAAGTTGTGTATATGGCATAAAATAGTATGTGGCATACAATAATACTCAGTGCCTCCATTTTGGATGAGGTGGGACTTTTGCTTGAAGTTTCAGCATTTAGTTTTGCTGCAAGAGTTTATTATGTGGAGAAAAAAACCAATGGCAAAAAAATCATACTGTCAAACTAACCCCTTGTTAGATTCACATCCCATTGTCCTGGCCAACAATTCCCATGCTGCATTTATCAAGTATATTGAAATTAAGGCATTAATACAATTGCCAATACTTTATTTGAATAGTCCCTATAGACCATAAACACATAACAAACCATCTATAGACCTACAGACCATCATGAAGTGGACATCAAACTGATTCTCAACAACATGAAATTAAAAAAAAAAGTATCATTAGAGTCTGCAGGAACTGAATTTGAAATTGTGATTGGATGAGTTAATAGTGACCTGCCCAGGGTGTACCCCACCTTTGACCTGAAGTCAGCTGAGATTGGCTTTGGCTTCCCCATTGACCCTGACAGATAAGCAGTATAAATATTGGCTGGTTGGATGAGGATCAGTCTATAGATCATCTACTCTAAACTAAGAAATTGTTATGTTGCATGTCTATATAGGAGGTAATCGACTGAACTTTAACAACTACAACACAGACCATCCAAATTAAGTGACAGAAGTTAATAATTTATAGAGTGTGTATAGATTATTTAACTGTTACTGTACTGTTTAAATTTACAGTGGTGCTTGAAAGTTTGTGAACCCTTGAGAATTTTCTATATTTCTGCATAAATATGACCTAAAACATCATCAGATTTTCACACAAGTCCTAAAAGTAAATGATGAGAACCCAGTTGAACAAATGAGACAAAAATATTATACTTGGTCATTTATTTATTGAGGAAAATGATCCAATATTACATATCTGTGAGTGGCAAAAGTATATGAACCTTTGTTTTCAGTATCTGGTGTGACCCCCTTGTGCAGCAATAACTGCAACTAAATGTTTGTGGTAACTGTTGATCAGTCCTGCACACCGGCTTGGAGGAACTTTAGCCCATTCCTCCGTACAGAACAGCTTCAACTCTGGGATGTTGGTGGGTTTCCTCACATGAACTGCTCACTTCAGGTCCTTCCACAACATTTCGATTGGATTAAGGTCAGGACTTTGACTTGGCCATTCCAAAACATTAACTTTATTCTTCTTTAACCATTCATTGATAGAACGACTAGTGTGCTTAGGGTCGTTGTCTTGCTGCATGACCCACCTTCTCTTGAGATTCGGTTCACTGACAGATATCCTGATATTTTCCTTTAGAATTCGCTGGTATAATTCAGAATTCATTGCTCCATCAATGATGGCAAGCCGTCCTGGCCCAGATGCAGCAAAACAGGCCCAAACCATGACACTACCACCACCATGTTTCACAGACGGGATAAGGTTCTTATGCTGGAATGCAGTGTTTTCCTTTCTCCAAACATAATGCTTCTCATTTAAACCAGAAAGTTCCATTTTGGTCTCATCTGTCTACAAAACATTTTTCCAATAGCCTTCTGGCTTGTCCATGTGATCTTTAGCAAACTGCAGACAAGCAGCAATGTTCTTTTTGGAGAGCAGTGGCTTTCTCCTTGTGAAGATCAGACTTCGATAGATCCCTGTTCTTTAAATAAAACAGGGTGCCCACTCACACCTGATTGTCATCCCATTGATTGAAAACACCTGACTCTAATTTCACCTTCAAATTGACTGCTAACCCTAGAGGTTCACATACTTTTGCCACTCACAGATTTGTAATATTGGATCATTTTCCTCAATAAATAAATGACCAAGTATAATATTTTTGTCTTATTTGTTTAACTGAGTTCTCTTTATCTACTTTTAGGACTTGTGTGAACATCTGATGATGTTTTAGGTCATATTTATGCAGAAATATAGACAATTCTAAAGGGTTCACAAACTTTCAAGCACCACTGTAGTGGACAGACTGAATGATGATGGTCACTTGACAGATTGTTGATGGTCTTTGGTCTTCTTTCACTACATGCACACTACATTGGAATATACAGATAAATTGTTACCATATACTGTATTTCCTTCATTTATTGTGACCTATTTGTGTGAATGAAAAGGGTAGATGATTAGGATTAACCCATTTTACATCTATATTTTTACAAAGTCGCTGCAGCTCTCAGGTCAACATAATTGAAGTCAACAAGCAACACTGGGCAAGTCAGACACTCTGAACATTTATGATGTCATCACCACCAAGGTCAATCCATTCGGTCAGCTTCTTCTGAGCCATTTTGGCTTTATGTGAGCTAAACTAACCTGAAGTTTCTGTGAAGTTTTTGAGCTTTCTATAGTAAGGCCCCATTTTATTACACTGGTTGTTGACCCTGGGGTTTCATCAAAGATGTTGAACCTCAGGGCAGTGTCTAAAATCAGGATGTGCATGCCCCACTAACACCCAAAAGACGATGGTGTAGCAACTATGCGTGATATCCAAGGCTAGCACAATAATCAAACACATTATAATGTGCACAACAATAGACTCAGTTGCTCTGAATGCTCTCTAATTAGTGAAACGTTTAGCCTCATCGAAAGGCTCGATTTAAAATGTGTGGCCCACCACAGGTTTATTGGGATCGGTTTTATAGACACAGATGTATAGTTTAATTTAACTATCTAACAGAGAATTTCTACTCACAATGTATTTTTACTCAGTACGCCTCTTATTTTTACACACTGACTCTTCTTATTCTACACCTGGAAATCAGGTCTTTTTTTTTTTTAAAGTGAGAGTGCAGAAAGAGACATGATCTCTGGCATACCTGAATGACAGTTACATGCAAACATGAGCTTTAAGTGCTGTTAACAAATAACCCTATCGTGTGTATGTGTTATGAGGTCTGCATTTACCCTTTGCCCCCTCAGCCATGGTTCAAAAGTTCACTGGAGCTAAAGAGCTAAAGAATCCCCCTCAGAGTCCACAAAATGCCACACAAGCAGCAAACAAATATTCACACATCCTCTCAAAGACAGAGATGTCCTCGACACACTGTCACTTTCTGAAAGAAGGGATTATACAGGAATGTACAGATGGGGTAATTAGGGTAGTACATGGTCTATACGAGAGAGGATACTACATGGAAGTTTATCTTTGAGTGGTGAACATATTCACGAGTGAAAATATTTTCAACACCAACAGATAAACTTCATATATTTGTGCCACTGTTTAATGTTCTTTATATTATATGGACAAATCCACAAAAAAATGCAAGTTAATCCAAATAATTTCATTTTTGAACCGGTTCGCCATTTTGACAACGCACGTCCAGTCAGCGGGAAACACTGGGAGTGACGGCATCGGAGTGAAATATCGGAAATGATTGTATTATACATACAGGACACTTTTTCGATGGAATAAAAACATGTATTCTACAGTATTTCCTTCTAGCAGATTTCATTCATTTGGTTTGATAGCATGCAATATTGTTAGCATATCGCTTATCCTACGTGTATTACATGACTCTACCCAGTGGAGAATGAGCGTTGAATGTGGTTTATGATATTTCATGGTTGTCAAGATAAAATGATGTCACACGTTGGAGACATAAAACTCCCATGCTAATCAGTGACTGTGACAATTTGTAAACAAACATGGCCGCCAGGTTTGCTTCATTAAATACGGAAGATTTTGAGAGAATTTTGAAAGAGAAAGACACGTTGAACACCCAAAAAGAATGCATAATAATAATAATAATAATAATAATAATAATATTGGCTGGCTTTTTTGTGGTATATCAGATATAGACCATTCAGCTACTTATATATCATGCTAGCTTAATGGAATATATCTAATACAGCACTCAATGCCAGCCAGTATGTCACTCAGAGCCGCGATATATGTCGTATGAAAAATACAAGTTTTTCAACACGAGAAGATAAACTTCATATCTTCAAAACAACATGCGATTTTATTTTTATTATATAGACACATTCACTGAGGAAAACTACCCAAATTTATCAAAACAATTCATCAACTTCCTCGCAGCATGGTGGTGTAGTGGTTAGCACTGCTGCCTCACAGTAAGAAGGTTCTGGGTTTGAGCCCAGTGGCTGACAGGGGCCTTTCTGTGTGGAGTTTGCATGTTCTCCCTGTGTTTGTATGGGTTTCCTCCATGTGCTCCGGTTTCCCCCAAAGTCCAAAGACGTGGTTAGGTTAACATGGGGTGGCTTTGGGCTGAGGTTGGGCTGAAGTGCCCTTGAGCAATGCACCTAACCCACAACTGCTCCCCGGGCGCTGTTGCATAGCCGCCCACTGTTCCGGGCATGTGTGTGTGCTCATTGCTCGCATGTGTGTGTTAAATGCAGAGGCTAAATTTCTCTGTCCTTAAGTCTGTGTTTGAGTGTACGTGTGACAAATAAAGGCTTCTTCTTCTATAGAGATTTATGTCACGGTTTTGGTTCTCCATGTCCCAGATGTAGCTCATATGAAAAATACGAGTGGTGTATTTCCCAGTAAAACGCTTGTGTCCATATAATATATTACGTTTATTCTCATTACCTCTATTTTGTATTAAGTATAACTTTCTTATCACATTTAAGTACAGCACACAACACTACAATCAAGTTCCAGTGTCCAAAGTCTGCGTGAACTTGGGTTAGTGTGTCCATATACGGTAGGTTTCCTCAAGGTTTTCTGGTTCCCACCCACCTCCCCAAAACATACCAGTAGGTGAATTTCCTGCATTAAACTGCTTCTGTTTATGAATGTGTTTATGCATGGTGCCCAGTGATGGACTGGTGTTTTATCCAATATGGATTCCAAGCTCACACCCAATGCAATCCATTGCAACACTGACCAGGTTAAAATGGTTACTGAAGATAAATGAATGTAGAAATGTTTTGGTTGGTAGTATAGATAGATAGATAGATAGATAGATAGATAGATAGATAGATAGATAGATAGATAGATAGATAGATAGATAGATAGATAGATAGATAGATAGATAGATAGATGTTCAAGAAACGCTTTCTTTATTTTATATTCTTCAACTCAAACATCTGAACTCAATCTGGATTCAAACCAGCTTTTAAAAAAACCCCAAAAAACAAACAAAAAAACCCTCACGCTAGCTTAAAGAAAAACTAGGAATGAGTACAATAAGCACGTAATTAATTAAAGAAACATTTGTTTATTTCTATGTGCTTGTCTAAGCAATCAGTTGGGGTCAGCATGTCAGAATAAGTCATAATTATTGTTGGATTTATTTCCCCAACTCACCATGGGTTTTTATTTCTGTATAAAGACAGAGAACTGCTAGTCTTTCCTGAACAAAATGCCATTTTCAGTGTTTACTTTTTGTTCAGCGATTTGGTATGCAGAATGTGCCTTGTCATGGTTGCCTGCACATTGTACATATGTGGTAATTAATAATGCCTTACTGCATCTTATAAATGTAGATTAATTGCTTGCTGCATATTGGCTAAGCACTTTTTTTTCTTTCAAAAGAAGGGTGTTGGAGACACAATATCAGCACCCCATTAATTATTATTGGAGTGAATGAATGAGTGATCGACTGAGTGAGTGACTATGCAAGTAAATACATTTTTATTTATCAAGCACAATTAAAACAAGAGTTGATCAAAGTGCTGTACACAATTGAGAACATAAAATACTGGACTGTCGGTAGTTTGTTTAAAAGGGCGTGTTAAATCAAAAATCTGGAATCGGTTATTATTTTTTGGATATAGTTGCAGGGTCAGTTTTAAATGAGCCCTAATTATGGTTGAATGTATCCTAATCAGTTTAAACTACATTGTTTGAGTGCTTGACAGGGGGATATTAGCATTTTTTTTTAAAGTGCCCTTTTTTCCGGTGGTGTAGTGGTTAGCACTGTCGTCTTACAGCAAGAAGGTCCTGGGTTTGAGCCCAGCAGCTGATGAGGGCCTTTCTGTGTGGAGTTTGCATGTTCTCCCCATGTCCTCATGGGTTTCCTCTGGGTGCTCCGGTTTCCCCCACAGTTCAAAGACATGCAGTTAGGTTAACATGGGCAGCCATGGCCTGAGGTTGGGCTGAAGTGCTTGCACAACCCACAACTGCTCCCTGAGCGCTGTAGCATAGCTGCCCACTGCTTTGGGTATGTATGTGTGCTCATTGCTCACTTGTGTGTGTTCACTGCTTCAGATGGGTTAAATGCAGAGGTTAAATGTCACTGTGTGCTTAAGTCTGTGTTTGAGTGTATGAGTGACAAATAAAAGCTTCTTGGCTTGGCTTCTTCTTCTTTTCCAACTGTTTGCTCAAGCATACACACTTGGAGGAAAGTACCAGCATGGCCCATTTTGCTCTTTGGGCTCCCAGCCACAGATGGCTGTGGCATCGTCAGGATTGCAACTCACGATCTCCAGATGACAGAGTGAACACTTTTCTGTTGTGCCACTCAGTAGCCCAACACAATACCATTTGAATGTTATACCAGTTATACCATTATTAAGATAATTATTAAAGCATTAATATAATGTTTATATTAATACAAGACACTACAGTGAACTACAATTAACTGGCTCCCCATTCGGGATATATTCTTACAATGCACTCAGCTTTCCCGGGATATGCTTAGAATCTAGCAACACGCTGCCCAGGATAAAACAGGTGCTGGAAATGAAGGACAGAAACTGCAGGTGAACAGGGGGAAGACACGGCCTAATGGTTAGAGAAGCAGCTTTGGGACCCATAGGTCCCTGGTTTGATTCCCTGGACCAGCAGGAATGGTCAAAGTGCCCTTAAGCAAGGCACCTAACCCCCAACTACTCCCCAGGCTGCTTTGGGTATGTTGTATGTCACTCTGGATAAGAGCATCTGCTAAATGCTGTTAATGTAACATACAGGGTGATTTAGGTAAATGTTCAGCCCAAGGGTGGCACGGTGGTGTAGCGGTGAGCACTATTGCCTCAAAGCGAGAAGGTTCTGGGTTTGAGCCCAGTGGCCAATGAGGGCCTTTCTGTGTGGAGTTTGCGTGTTCTCCCCGTGTCTGTGTGGGTTTCCTTCGGGTGCTCTGGTTTCCCCCACAGTCCAAAGACATGCAGGTTAGGCTAATTGGTGGCTCTAAATTGACCGTAGGTGTGAATGAGTGCGAATGGTTGTTTGTCTCTATGTGTCAGCCCTGTGATGACCTGGTGACTTGTCCAGGGTGTACCCCACCTCTCACCCATAGTCAGCTGGGATAGGCTCCAGCTTGTCCACGACCCTGCACAGGATAAGTGGTTATGGATAATGGATGGATGGATGTTCAGCCCAGTGTAGAAGCTACAAGATTACTCTGCACATCAAATGGGATTTACACTAATTGACAAAAAAATAATGAATTTAATTATTTATAGTATCTATTTTGTGACTCACAGCTCTATCTATCTATCTATCTATCTATCTATCTATCTATCTATCTATCTATCTATCTATCTATCTATTGATCTATCTACGGTATCAATCTATCTGTCAAATTTCAGCATTTATTTTTAGTTTTTACACCATTACAGTAAGCCCTCAGTATTTGCGGGGGTTAGGGACCAAACATGGCCGCGACTAAGCCAAAATCGCCAATACTTGTAACCCCCCCCCCCCCCCCCCCCCCCCCCATTGTAGGGCGTAAAAATTATTCAAAAATACCAAGAACGCACAACACATGAACAAGTCTGAACTACAGGAACCGCGAGACTGTACATTCGTATCAGCCAATGAGCAGCAGCCCGCCATTCAAACTTCAGCCAATAGCGAGCGAGCATTTGGCTCCGAGAATGTAGCAGTGCGTAAACATTCGCAGTGCGTAGACGTTCGATATGTTCGCCAAAAATGACCGCGAATCGCTGAGATTTCCGTGAATGTATAGGAGATATGTTCTATATAAAATCCCGCGAATATGTGAATTCGCGAATACTGAACCGCGAATAGGCGGGGGGTCTACTGTACTGTGAATATTGCTGTAAAAGCCCTTGCAGAAATAAAAACACACATATCAGTATTCTGCCTCATTACAAATGCCAATTTCTGCCAAATATTTAAAAGAGAATTATAGAGCAAGTTGTTTTTCACTGACCCTCAGCCTGCAATCATGTTCTTTTGCTACTGAGCCCATTAAATCCACAAATCTCCAAAGTCGACACAAATAATCAGTTCAGTGAGAGAGTATAAAAGAGAATGTGCAGAAAATGTAATTGCATTGCTTTTCTGTGAGTGGGAGTAAATGACAGGAATATCAGGCTTTGACTGTGCAGAACACAACAATCCAGCATCCAATGCAGCACAAGTACATGGTGCATTACTGCTCTTCGTCTGCTCTGACCTTGAGATTAAAATATTTCCTGAGCCCGTTACTTTTCATCACTCCAAAATGCTGCCAATTAATGGACTCCTCCGGTCAATGTTTTTTTTTTTTCCACAAATAAGAGACAATCAATGATGAGGTAGAGATTGAGAATGAGGGTTTAGAGTGAAATGGGGAGAGAGAGCGTTCCAGGAGGCCAGGGTTAATTAGAGGCTCTATGACTCAGAAGGACACAGGAATACACATCTATCAGTGCACACACATATAAACATGCCATAAAGATCTTAAGGCAACCCTACAACTCAATCCTTGCGGCAATGCAGAATTACAATTCTGTGTCTCTCACCCATAAAATCATTTAGATCAGCAAGCAGCTCCTTGAACACCTGGGGTACATGTGATATTTCTCAAGAGAAGAAGACCTTCACAAGTTGCCCTTTTATGATTGTGTAATGCTAGAAAACAAAGTGACAAATGAATATATAAAAAGTTTTTTTTAATTATTATTATTAGATTGATCACATAACAGAGGCACTTTCAAACAAAGAGTGAGAGAGAAAGATGTTTAGCTGTTTTGGCAAGTCCAAGCTGTTACGGTCGAACTTTAGCATAATGAACGTGACCTCAGTGGGGAAAACACTCAAAGCAGCACGGCTCCAGGCAGTACTGCCCTCATTTAAATCCAAGTGTCAGAAAGGATGGCAACGAGCCTCATAATAGCCTCATAATTATTCTTTTTTTTCAAGGAAAATGAATTTTGCAGACTCGCAGAGACATGCCTCAGGTTAGCTTGTAAAAAGTAGCTGGGTGTTACTAATGACTGCAATAACAACTGTGTTTCAGTAATCTTGTATTGCACTAAATGCCACTTTATAGTAAAATAAGGTAGTAGTTTGTCCACCCAGATAGTATTTTTGTATAAGAACTGAAGCATTTGTGAGGCAGCCTAAAAATCTGAATTCTGATGAACAGACAAAAAAGATGAAAATTCTAGGTTTTACCAAAACTGTTCAGCAATAATAATAATAATCTCAACTTGTCCAGGGTGTACCCCGCCTTTCGCCCGTAGTCAGCTGGGATAGGCTCCAGCTTGCCTGCGACCCTGTAGAACAGGATAAAGCGGCTAGAGATAATGAGATGAGATGAGATAATAATCTCATCTCATTATCTCTAGCCGCTTTATCCTGTTCTACAAGGTCGCAGGCAAGCTGGAGCCTATCCCAGCTGACTACGGGCGAAAGGCGGGGTACACCCTGGACAAGTCGCCAGGTCATCACAGGGCTGACACATAGACACAGACAACCATTCACACTCACATTCACACCTACGGTCAATTTAGAGTCACCAGTTAACCTAACTGCATGTCTTTGGACTGTGGGGGAAACCGGAGCACCCGGAGGAAACCCACGCGGACACGGGGAGAACATGCAAACTCCGCACAGAAAGGCCCTCGCCGGCCACGGGGCTCAAACCCGGACCTTCTTGCTGTGAGGCGACAGCGCTAACCACTACACCACCGTGTCGTCCCAATAATAATAATAATAATAATAATAATAATAATTTTCTATACCACTGATCCATTGCGGGTCACTGGTGAGCTGGAGCCAATCCCAGCTGAGATTGAGAGAGATGAGAGGCGGGGTACACCCTGGACAGGTCAGCAGTCTATTGTGGTGCTAACATGGAGAGACAAACAATCATTCACACTCAGATTCACACCTAGAGGCAATTTAGAGTGATGAGTTAACCCAATCTGCCTGTCTTTGGACTGTGGGAAGAAACCGGAGCGCCTGGAAGAAACCCACACATGTATGAGGAGAACATACAAACTCCACACAGAAAGGCCCCAGTCAACAGCAAGTACTGAACCCAGAATCTTCTTGCTATGAGTCTAACCACTGCACACTGCACCACCTAGTCTGATGAGTTGAAGTTTGAAATTTGTTTTGGAACTCATGGACACCACGTGCTCCAGGCTAAAGAGGAGAGGGACCATCCAGCTTGTTATCAGCACACAGTTCAAAAGCCAGCATCTGTGATAGTATGGGGTACATCAGTGCACATGGCATGGGTAGCTCACACATCTGGGAAGGCAGTATTAATGCTGAATGATATATACAAGTTTTGGAGCAGCATATTCTGCCATCCAGATGAAATCTTTTTCAGGGAAGGCCTTGCTTATTTCAGCACAATGCCAAACCACATTCTGCATGTATTACAACTGCATGGTTCCGTAGTAAGAGTCCAGGTGCTAAACTGGCCTGCCTGCAGTCCAGACCTGTCTCCCACTGAAAACATTTGGTGCATAAGGAGACAAAAATTAGACAAAGGAGACTCCAAACTGTTGAGAAGGTGAAATACTATATCAGGCAAGAATAGGATGCATTTCACTTTCAAAACTACAACATTTGTCTTCCTCAGTTCACAAAAAGTAAGTTCCCTCCCAAATTTACAAAGCATTGTTAAAAGTAGAAGTGATACAACACAGTGGTAATTAACATGCCCCTCTACCAACTTTTTTGAAAGTTGTTGGGCTGGGATCAAATTCAAAATGAACATATATCTTTCAAACAACAATAAAATTTCAAAGTTTCAACATTTGATATGTTGTCTTTGTGCTATTTTCATTGAAATATAGAGTTTTAATGATGTGCAAATCATTGCATTCTGGTTTTATTTATATTTTACCATTCCAACTTTTTTAGACATGGGTTTATTATTATTATCTATCATCGGTAGCCGCTTATCCTGTGCAGGGTCGTGGGCAAGCTGGAGCCTATCCCAGCTGGCTATGGGCGAGAGGCGGGGTACACCCTGGACAAGTCGCCAGATCATCGCAGGGCTGACACATAGAGACAAACAACCATTCATACTCACATTCACACCTACGGTCAATTTAGGGCCACCAATTAGCCTAACCTGTATGTTTTTGGACTGTGGGGGAAAACGGGGCACCCAGAGGAAACCCATGTGGACATGGGGAGAGCATACAAACTCCACACAGAAAGGCCCTCATCAGCCACTGGGCTCAAAACCAGGACCTTCTTGCTTTGAGGCAACAATGCTAACCACTACACCACCGTGCTGCCCCATCCATCCATCTATCCATTATCTATAGCCGCTTATCCTGTGCAGGGTGTCAGGCAAGCTGGAGCCTATCCCAGCTGTCTATGGGCAAGAGGAGGGGTACACCCTGGACAAGTCGCCAGGTCATTGCAGGGCTGATACATAGAAACAAACAACCATTCACACTCACATTCACACCTACGGTCAATTTAGAGCCACCAATTAGCCTAACCTGCATGCCTTTGGACTGTGGGGAAACTGGAGCACCCAGAGGAAACCCACACAGACACGGGGAGAACATGCAAACTCTACACAGAAAGGTGCTCATCGGCCACTGGGCTCGAACCCAGGACCTTCTTGCTGTGAGGCGACAGTGCTAACCACTACACCGCCCTGCTGACCCTATAATAATAATATTATATTTTATCAGAACAACAGAGAAATATTTTTATTTAGGTTACTTTCTAACCTTGACTTTGTGTCTGACTGCAAAGCTCATGTTATGTAAGGTGATAGTTTAACAAATACAGCAGTCCATTTGCGTAGTATTTCTAAAACTTTGCTAGCTAAGTGTGATATTCTTACAGTTTGATCAAGTGTTTTGATTGCTACATGTTGTAGGAAGGGCGGCACGGTGGTGTAGTGGTTAGCACTGTCGCCTCACAGCAAGAAGGTCCTGGGTTCGAGCCCCGGGGCTGGCGAGGGCCTTTCTGTGTGGAGTTTGCATGTTCTCCCCGTGTCCGCATGGGTTTCCTCCGGGTGCTCCGGTTTCCCCCACAGTCCAAAGACATGCAGGTTAGGTTAACTGGTGACTCTAAATTGAGCGTAGGTGTGAATGTGAGTGTGAATGGTTGTATGTGTCAGCCCTGTGATGACCTGGCGACTTGTCCAGGGTGTACCCCGCCTTTCGCCCATAGTTAGCTGGGATAGGCTCCAGCTTGCCTGCGACCCTGTAGAAGGATAAAGCGGCTAGAGATAATGAGATGAGATGAGATGTTGTAGGAAAACTGACAAAAGTCAAACAAATTCAGTTTGTAATCAGATACCGATTGTCAAAATGTCCAATCACCACATCATCATCATCATCATCAAAACAGAGAAGAGTACTTACACACTCTGTACACATGACAACAGGCAAAGACCTAATAAAACACATTAATAACAAGACATTTAGTGAACAGACCTGACTGAATGAATCAGCCGAATCAATTCCTCACCGATGTTATGAACAGAAATCAGCTGAAGAGAAAACAAAGAAGCTCAATGCCATGAGTGACTTTAATGTCAGGTGATGAGACAGAGACTAGTGTGGATGATTCTGATAATCAGAGTGAGAACTCATTTCCCACTGTTAAGGTATAATTCTTTAACCTTGGCCAGTAATGTTTTTCTATTAATAGATTAAAACTAGACGGCCTTTCAATTTCATAAAATCAGTCAAATTTAGTTCCCTCTAAAGTTTGGTCATTGTGATATATGTTTATTGCTGTAATATCTCACAAAATATCAGGATATTCTGTGGCTGTAAAGTTTTTTTAATTTGAGGGGATTCCCTCACAAATAATGTGCATGAAATTGCTCGCTTCACGCAGTTAAGCAGACAGAGGAAGTCCATGTGTGCATGCGCATGTTTACCTTCTTCTTCTTTTGGGTTTTACAGCAGCTGGCATCCACAGTGTTACATTACTGCCACCTACAGGTTTACCTTTGAGCGTGCACTGACAGTTCCATTATTCTGTCACTAAATGAACGGCTGATCACACCGAGGTGCTCGCTGACCGCCGATATTTATTAGTTTAGTGCTGTGTTTCCTTTCCTTCACAACATAATGTCTTTTCTTCTTGCTTTCTGTTACTGTAGTCGGTCTTTCACGTTTCATTCGCACACTCACGTCCTCCATTTTTCTCTCCTGTTTCAAATTTGTATCCCATAATGCCTTGTGCGAACAGGGAAAACCCACCACGTGATGCATGACGTAGTATCTTGAATTGGGTCATGGTGAAACAGGAAAAAATAGCGGAGAATTCAAGGCCACGTGGCCCTAAATTCATTAATTGTTTGGTTAAAAAAAAACTAATAAAATTGGAAGTCTGTGATTTGAATTCAGTAGCTTTCGGTCCACTAAACAAAAATAACTGGGTGTTGGGGAAAATTCTTTTTATGACCTACACTTGAAAAATCTGAAAGGCAGTCTATCTTTAAAGATTATAGATAATAGATTATAGATAATAGGTTTGATCATAAATGTACAGAAAGGTGTGACAACTTTAGATGGGATTTTTTTGTCCTTTACCTTTTCAAATAACCAAATTTTCAGTTCAGGTCAGGAAAGTTCAGGAAAACCTGTAGTTTTCAGAACTACAACTATATTTTCAGAACTAAGATATCAAAAGCAGGCCGCCACACATTTGTCAGAGGTTTCCACTTAAGCTAACATTGCAATGTAGTTAGTTTTATCTGGGGACATTCTGTTATTCTGTCAGACATCTTTAAGATCTGATGCGGTCAGACATGACACTTCAGACATTCTGTCAAAAACCGTGTGTCCACCGTGTCATTCGAGTCACGTGATGGGGTAAATTTGTGAACTTCCCAGGTTTAATTTGAGTTCGGTGTTGAATGATCAGTAAATGAATAGGATGTGACAGAAGGTCGTCACAGTCCCCTGCCTACACAGGTGCAAAACGAGCTTACAAATGACAGTTCATCCCTACATGCAAGTGATATAGCAATAAACTATCAAAACAAGTTAACGTGTTTAGAACGGCACACGTAATTTGATGCTTTCAGCAAAATGGCTGTATCAGTATGCTCAGTGGGTCACTGTGTCACATTTAATGAGTTGTGTGGCATTACGAGTCAGGGATAAGCGGTCGGGCCAGTGTGGGTTATCTGAGTTATATCTGTGCATGACTGATTATGTGTAATTACTAAGCTGTATTTAATCTCTGCTTAGCGTTCTGCATGCAAAAGTAACAGCACACATGGCACGTAAATATCAGCTAAATGTCACATTCATTAGGCAATGAATAAATCCGTGCATCTCGTGCCCCCAAAGCCACTCAACCAAACAGATACGCATGTGTAAACACACACACACACTCGTGTGCTCTCCAGTTCTATGTCCTGTTTGATAATTATTTGTTTTGAATATTATGCTATAATTGGTTGCCCAGTAGCATGTGAAAGTTATAGTTAATACATGAAATACATGCAGTGCTACATTCACAAATAACGTATTAGTGACCTAGATAGGTGACAGAGTTGCACACTCCCCAGGAAATAAGTGTTCCCCATAGACTTTCAATTTCACTGCTTTTTTTTTCTTCTGTAAGACACATGATTCTTGTTTTGTTTACTGCAGGGAGCATCTGATTTCACTATACCGTACAAGTTAACCTGTGTGTATACAAGAAAATGCAGTACGGTTCAACAGTTAGTTTACATTTATATGAATATAGATTTTTATCAACACTTGATCATTCATTCCAAAGATGGAAATAGATGACCAGTAGCGACACTCATGGCCACTTTATTAGGAACACCCAGCCACCTGCAGTTTGATGCCCTTATCTCATCTCATCTCATTATCTCAAGCCGCTTCATCCTTCTACAGGGTCGCAGGCAAGCTGGAGCCTATCCCAGCTGACTACGGGCGAAAGGCGGGGTACACCCTGGACAAGTCGCCAGGTCATCACAGGGCTGACACATAGACACATACAACCATTCACACTCACATTCACACCTACGCTCAATTTAGAGTCACCAGTTAACCTAACCTGCATGTCTTTGGACTGTGGGGGAAACCAGAGCACCCGGAGGAAACCCATGCGGACACGGGGAGAACATGCAAACTCCGCACAGAAAGGCCCTCGCCGGCCCCGGGGCTCGAACCCAGGACCTTCTTGCTGTGAGGCGACAGTGCTAACCACTACACCACCGTGCCGCCTTGATGCCCTTATCTAATCAGCCAATCCCTTGACAGCGGTACAATGCGTAAAATCACAGAGACACAAATCGAGAGCTTCAGTTAATGTTCATTTCAAACATCAGAATGGGAAAAATTGTGATCTCAAAGTGTGACTTTCACTGTGGCACTGTGGATGTCTGTTTGAGCCAGATGGACTGGCTTGAGTATTTCAGAAACTGCTGATCTCCTGGGGTTTTCACACACAACAGTCTCTAGAGTTTACACAGAATGGTGCGAAAAAACAAAAAAAAAACATCGAGTGAGTGGGCGACAGTTCTGTGTGTGGAAACACCTTGTTGATAAGAGAGGAAGGTCAGAGGAAAATGGGCAGATTGGTTCGAGCCGCCAGGAAGGATACAGTAACTCATAGCAACTCTTTGTAACCGTTGTGAGCAGAAAAGCATCTCAGCATGCAACAGCAGAAGCCCACAGTGGGGTCCACTCCTGCAGCCAAGAACAGGAATCTTAGAATCAAGAACAAGTTCCTATTAAAGTGGCCAGTGAGTGTATAGTCGTATAGCTATCCCTATATCAAAGCATTATTGTTTATAGGCTTGGAGCCTGGTGTACTATTTCTGCCAAGTGATCACAACCTGTAAATCTCAATATCATGATCTGTTTAGATAAGCGATGAGGCAATTCAATAAATAAAAAGGCCTATGTTTACCACATTCATTAAACATAATCCTTCACTTCTCCTCCTGCTCCATTTCTACCCATGAAGGAAGAGTCACAGGTCACAGGGGTCCAATCATCCTGCCACTGCGTACCCTAGTACTGACTCCCAACCTTGCTTGTGACCTTTGTCCCCTGAGTGTCTGGTATGTCGTAGGGAGCACAGTGAGGGTGTATCCCCCTCTCTGGATTTTCAGAGCTGATAATTAGCTAAACAGCATCCTGATGCCTGCTGGAGCCATCTGTTCATGCAGAGGGGGAGAAAAAGATGGGGTCTCACACTTTTTAATGGGCCTGAGGGCTGGCAAGGAGCAATTAACGAGCACTGCTACATGAAGTTCCAGGCTTCATGCCGCTCACTGCATGAGAACGAGTGACGAGAAATCGGATCATATGCAGCTCCTAAATACGGTCAACATACCCAGTGGGCATGGAAAGAGAAGGAGAGCACCTACACGCTCACTTAGATTATTAATTCAGAAGTGCTGAAACTTCCAAAATGTCTTTTATCTTGCCAAGGCCGAGGTCTCTTAACTTCTTGTTAGTGATTATGATTGACTACAGCTGGTAGCTTCTCTGTGCCTTCGTAAAAAAGGGTTTGTTTACAGCACTCACTGGATTGACCAACACAGTAAAATGGGAAAGTCCAAGGAGCTCAGTGCAGATCTGGGACAGAGGATCGCAGATATGCACAACTCTGGAATGTCTCTTGGAGCCATTTCTAAACAACTGCAAATTCCAATATCAGTTCAAACAATTGTATCCAAGTTATTGTGAGGTGTACTCACTTTGCCAAGCCACTTTGCTTCAAGAAAGCCCAAACTGTCACCCTCAGCTGAAAGGAAATTGGTTTGGATGGTGAGGAACAACCTGGGAACCACCATGGCACAGCCCTGCCGTGAACTGGAAGCTGGTAGATCACTGTCTACAGTTCAGTGAGTTTTACCTCACCATGGACTAAGAGGCTGCTATCCAAGAAATAACCCCCTGCTCCAAAATTGACACCTTCTAGCTTAACTAAAGTTTGAAGCTGACCACATGGACACAGAAAAAGCCTTCTGGAGGAAAGCTGTATGATCAGGTGAGACAAAGATTGAATTGTTTGGCCACAATGACCACCATGTACAGAGGGACACTGTACCTGGTGGTGGTGGTAGGATCATCATGCTCTGGGGCTGTTTTACTGCCAGTGGAACTGGTTCATTGCACAAAGTGGATGGAATAATGAAGAAGGAGGACTATCTCAGAATTCTTCAGCATAATCCATCAGAAACTTGAACACGACTTGGGGCTTGGGAGTTACAACAGGACAATGAACCCAAACACGCATCAGAGCTGGTTGTGGAGGATAAAGCAGGCTAACATTAAGCTTAAAACAAGTCCTGGCTTCAACCCGATTGAAAATATATGGACCGTGCTTATAAGTCGAGTTCATGGAAAGAAAAAAAAAATAATTGAACTCTACCAATTCTACCATGAAGAGTCGTGAAATATCCAACCAGAATTCTGCCAGAAGCTTGTTCATGGTAAACAAAAATGTTTGGTCAAGGTGAATCTTGCAAAGAGACATTTTACCCAAATATTAGGTGTGCTGTATGTATATTTTTGACCCTGTGTTGATTTCAGAAAACCCAAAGAAAATTAAAACTTGTGCACGAAATTCTAGTGTTTTTTAATTAAAGATGTATGCTGTACAATCATTCTGCCACAGAAAAAGAGCAGTTCAAAGAAATTACTGAAAGCCCAAATATTGCCATGACATTCATATCCAAGATGACATTCATGTCACTGTATGTAAACTTGTGACCACAACTGTATCCATCCTTTTAATAACACGTTACTGTACGGGTATCACGGTAACAGTGTCTAGGCATTTGTTGCCACGGCAGCACCAGGGTCAGTACCTGCTGTTCCTTGGCAGTCTCTTGTTAAGGTCTGTGGTCGACTTCTGAATTGGAAGTAATTGTAGACATCGATAGGGCCAGATTAGAGTGTTAATCTTCATTAACACTGAAAGATCCTTTCATATCTCTGGAGACAATTTGACGTATAAATGTGGTGTGACATCCATCCTCTCTGCTTGGGCATTCCATCAGCTGCCTCATGTAATAGGAACCTAATGGAAGAGCTCAGGAGGAGTAGCTACTGATCATTACTAAGGGGGGGGGGGGGAAGGGGGAGGTCTGAGAAACAGATGATGGGATTGAGAAAAAGGGAAAAAGAAAGTCTAAAGCAATTAAGGAGATAGATAGATAGATAGATAGATAGATAGATAGATAGATAGATAGATAGATAGATAGATAGATAGATAGATAGATGGGAGGGAGGGAAAGATAAAGGGAGCATGAAAGAGAGGGCTCAATGATATATATGACAGAAAGACAGTCGAGAGAGAGAGAGAGAGAGAGAGACTACGGGACTGAAAAAAGAAAGTCTAAAGCAATTCAGTAGATAGATAGATAGATAGATAGATAGATAGATAGATAGATAGATAGATAGATAGATGGGAGGGAAAGATAAAGGGAGCATGAAAGAGAGGGCTCAATGATATATATGACAGAAAGACAGTCGAGAGAGAGAGAGAGAGAGAGAGAGACTACAGGACTGAAAAAAGAAAGTCTAAAGCAATTCAGTAGATAGATAGATAGATAGATAGATAGATAGATAGATAGATAGATAGATAGATAGATAGATAGGAGGGAAAGATAAAGGGAGCATGAAAGAGAGGGCTCAATGACAGAAAGACAGTCGAGAGAGAGAGAGACTATGGGACCGAAAAAAGAAAGTCTAAAGCAATTCAGTAGATAGATAGATAGATAGATAGATAGATAGATAGATAGATAGATAGATAGATAGATAGATAGATAGATGGGAGGGAAAGATAAAGGGAGCATGAAAGAGGGCTCAATGATATATATGACAGAAAGACAGTCGAGAGAGAGAGAGAGACTACGGGACTGAAAAAAGAAAGTCTAAAGCAATTCAGTAGTTAGATAGATAGATAGATAGATAGATAGATAGATAGATAGATAGATAGATAGATAGATAGATAGATAGGGAGGGAAAGATAAAGGGAGCATGAAAGAGGGCTCAATGATATATATGACAGAAAGACAGTCGAGAGAGAGAGAGAGAGAGAGACTACGGGACTGAAAAAAGAAAGTCTAAAGCAATTCAGTAGTTAGATAGATAGATAGATAGATAGATAGATAGATAGATAGATAGATAGATAGATAGATAGATAGATAGATAGATAGATAGGGAGGGAAAGATAAAGGGAGCATGAAAGAGGGCTCAATGATATATATGACAGAAAGACAGTCGAGAGAGAGAGAGAGAGAGAGAGAGAGACTACGGGACTGAAAAAAGAAAGTCTAAAGCAATTCAGTAGATAGATAGATAGATAGATAGATAGATAGATAGATAGATAGAGAGGAGGGAAAGATAAAGGGAGCATGAAAGAGGGCTCAATGATATATATGACAGAAAGACAGTCGAGAGAGAGAGAGAGAGGGAGAGAGAGAGACTACGGGGCTGAAAAAAGAAAGTCTAAAGCAATTCAGTAGATAGATAGATAGATAGATAGATAGATAGATAGATAGATAGATAGATAGATAGATAGATAGATAGGGAGGGAAAGAATGAACAAAGGGAACATGAAAGAGAGGGCTCAGTGAAATATATGACAGAGAGAGAGAGAGAGAGAAGTCAGAGAGACTATGGAATTGAGAAAAAGAGAAAAAGTCTAAAGCAATTAAGCAGATAGATAGATAGATAGATAGATAGATAGATAGATAGATAGATAGATAGATAGATAGATAGATAGATAGAGAATGAGTAAAGGGAACATGAAAGAGAGGCCTCAGTGATATATATGAGAGAGAGACAGAGAGAATGATCGAGGGAGATACAGACTATAAGAGGGAGGGAAAGAGAGTATAAAACAGAATTCAGAAAGGGATAGATAAAGAAAGAGAGAGAAAACACTTGTGCTTGTGCTATTGATCATGTATGAGAAAGCAGCTCGTTGTCTTCCATTAGTGCCCATTGGCTGGAAGAAAACATGAGGAGGTAGATACAAGATTTTTTTAATAAAGCAATGCCTTCATTGTTAACCACCCCTGAAGAGGTGTACTTGCAATTGATTTCATTCTGGAGTTGAAGATATTGATATACTCCCAACAGCACCTCGCAGGAAAAAAAAATTCAATAGACTTGCATCATAGCTTTCACACAACAAACAGTGAGAAAGAAACCACAAAGGCATGATAATGAAGCTTCTTGTGAATTCCCACTGATGTAGCAATTAGTGTATATTTTATTACACTGAAAGACAATGCTTAAATTATCATTATTAGAGTCAGTAGGGTCACATTTGCTTACATTTGCTTTGAAAGGGGTTTGGGTTGTGCGCAGTTCCTTCCCCTAACACAGGAAGTGCTCTTTCCTGGAGATTGCAAATACACGAGCAGGATAAACATACTTGCTGTAAAGAAGTACAATAAACTCTTAACTCACGACGTGGAAATGTTTCACTGAGAAATGTTTCCCCCGGAGCAACAGTCTGGTTCAAATTTGGTTGGTTCAGAACAAGAGTTTCATAACAGCTTTTATTACAGGGTCACTGTAGTTTTTGACAGTGAATTCATTACAAAATCAATAGATAGCAGTAGATTTAAATCAACATCATGACCAAGGCTCTGTAATAGTGAAGAATTTTAACGATGAGGTATAACTTGATGTTTAACACCCTGTCAGCTGCTTCCAGACTGTTAAAAAAATAAATAAATAAATCTCTCAATATACATGCTATTTCAGAAAAGCATACTATGACATAATTTCTGACATTTATCACAATGTTATATTGTCATATTTAACCATAACCTAACTCCAATATAGTGATGAGTTATTTCCTGAGGTGTGCTATATACTGTAATTTCAGATTGTGAAAATACATCTCAATCAATCCAGTGAATATAAGCACTACATTAATGTCAGATTATTACCTGGTGCGGAAGTGTATCAGGCAGAAGCTTCTGCAGCTTTGCTCCCTGACCTCCTCTAAAGCTTAGTGAATTGCTGAAAATTTGGAGAAAAGAACAGTAGGAAGCATTTGTGCTTCTCATCCAAATGGTGTCCTTTCAGTGGATAATAACAGCTAGCTGTGCAGTTCTTTTCTTTCTCTCAGAGTGTGTGTGTGTGTGTGTGTGTGTGTGTGTGTGTGTGTGTGTGTGTGTGTGTGTGTGTGTGTGTGTTTCATCTAGAGGACCACGGCAGTTAATGTGGACCCTATGTAGAAAGGGACATATTGAAAGAGGTGTGTGTGTGTGTGTGTGTGTGTGTGTGTGTGTGTGTGTGTGTGTGTGTGTGAGATTCATCTAGAGGACCATGGCAGTTAATGTGGACCCTATATAGATGGGGACATTTTGGAAGAGGTGTGTGTGTATGTGTGTGAGAGATTTATCTAGAGCAGCGTTTCTCAGCCTTTTTTCAGTCACAGCACCCTTCAGAAGTATGCAAATTCTCAAGGCACCCCCATATAAAATATATGCAGTCACGCTGACCATACGCTGACCCTGAAAGTGACATTGTGACATGGGAAAGGGGGCCGTGAGACAAATTTTGATGATGCATGAGGCGGCGATGATGTGCATTAGTGTAACTATCGTTTTTTGGAATTTTAATTAATTTTATTTATTTCAGTGTTAATATATATATTTTTTTGACGGCACCCCTAACGAAGGGCGGCACGGTGGTGTAGTGGTTAGCGCTGTCGCCTCACAGCAAGAAGGTCCGGGTTCGAGCCCCGTGGCCGGCGAGGGCCTTTCTGTGTGGAGTTTGCATGTTCTCCCCGTGTCCGCGTGGGTTTCCTCCGGGTGCTCCGGTTTCCCCCACAGTCCAAAGACATGCAGGTTAGGTTAACTGGTGACTCTAAATTGACCGTAGGTGTGAATGTGAGTGTGAATGGTTGTCTGTGTCTATGTGTCAGTCCTGTGATGACCTGGCGACTTGTCCAGGGTGTACCCCGCTTTTCGCCCGTAGTCAGCTGGGATAGGCTCCAGCTTGCCTGCGACCCTGTAGAACAGGATAAAGCGGCTAGAGATAATGAGATGAGAATATATACTTTTTTGACGGCACCCCTAATGAAGGGCGGCACGGTGGTGTAGTGGTTAGCGCTGTCGCCTCACAGCAAGAAGGTCCAGGTTCGAGCCCCGTGGCTGGCGAGGGCCTTTCTGTGTGGAGTTTGCATGTTCTCCCCATGTCCGCGTGGGTTTCCTCCGGGTGCTCCGGTTTCCCCCACAGTCCAAAGACATGCAGGTTAGGTTAATTGGTGGCTCTAAATTGACCGTAGATGTGAATGTGAGTGTGAATGGTTGTCTGTGTCTATGTGTCAGCCCTGTGATGACCTGGTGACTTGTCCAGGGTGTACCCCGCCTTTCGCCCGTAGTCAGCTGGGATAGGCTCCAGCTTGCCTGCGACCCTGTAGAACAGGATAAAGCGGCTAGAGATAATGAGATGAGATGAGACCCCTAACAAAGCCAGATGGCACCCCAGGGTGCCGCGGCACCCTGGTTGAGAAAGGCTGATCTAGAGGACCATGGCAGTTAATGTGGACCCTATGTAGAAGGGGACATTTTGGAAGAGGTGTGTGTGTGTGATTCATCTAGAGGACCAAGGCAGTTAATGTGGACCCTATCTAGAAGAGGACATTTTGGGATGTGTGTGTGTGTATGTGCGCATGTGCGTGCATGCATGTGTGTGCGTGTGTATGTGCGCGTGACATTCCTTCACTTTTTATTACACTCCAGGGAATGCTAGGACCTGTTCAACATGATCAAAGCAAGAGCTATATCTGTGTGTGTGTGTGTGTGTGTGTGTGTGTGTGTGTGTGTGTGTGTGTGTGTGTGTGTGTGTGTGTGTAGGCTTTCCTAATTTATAACAAGGTAATAGGAGATGTATTCAGTTACACCTTGGGATTTCAGAATGTGTAACCCATCTTCTCCATGAAACATGGGGTAATATATGATGTTGCTGGACATTGTGAGGGGTAAAAGCAATCATAACCCACTCAAATGAGTCTGTATGGCGTGCGTAATAAACACAGTGCAGATGGAGACTACAAAGACGGACAGAGGGAGAGAGATAGTAAGGCAGTCTGGACTCCTGCTTTGTTTCTGGTCGTTGTGTGGGAAAGCGTGCTCGTGCGATAACAGTACGCTCTAAAGCATCCCTCCCACTCCCACTTTACACCATTTGCAATCCAAGAAAAATGACAATAAAGCCAGGGTAACCATAGATACTTCAGACTTGATGCCTGTCTCGTTCTCCCTCTTCCTTTATCACCTAGAGAACGCTACTCTTGGAGATCCTGCCAATGTTACATGCCTTTTCTTTATTTATATCTTCTTTTCTGTTTTTTCCTCCACAGCTCGTCAAGGTTGCTGAAACATAGGGTGTGCTGGGAAGGAATTCAACACATTCCAGGGTTTCTTTTTAAACCTTAAGTATTTAACATGTCTTCAGAAATGTATTATCTAAGGAATAAAACATAATGGGATGTGTTAGAAGAAAATAATCAACAACAGGGTGATGAAATGAAGTCCAAATTAGTGATGCAACCCCAAAGTTGATTATTTTCCAATAAGAGGATGGCCTGAAGTGCTTATTTATCTCATACCACAGCAGTTCAGGAATGCTAATAATTTTTATTTACAACCCCAAATTAGAAAAAGCTGTGACGGTATGTTGAAATCGAAATTAATACTGAAAATGATTTTTAAATAATTTTTGATAATTTCTGTTGCACTCAAAACAATACAACAGCACATTATTGTTTTACTTCATGAATTTTTTTTTCAAAATAAACACTTACTACAATTATGATTCTTGGAAGACATTTAAAAAAAAAGTTCGGACAGTAAAGCATTTACCACTTCGTAAGGTTGCCATTCCTTCTCATAACAATTAAAAGATGTTTAGAGACTGAAGACACCAAGTGATGAAACGTTTCAGGTATTATTTTGTCTCATTCTTCCTATAAACAGGTCTTAAGGTCTGTAACAGTACAGGGTCATCAGTGCCTTTGTTTGTTTGTTTGTTTCAAAATTCACCACACATTCTCTATTGGGGACAGAGGGGACAGGCACCCTCTTCTTCCACAGCCATACCTTTGTAATGTGTGCAGAATGTGGTTTCACATTGTCTTGTTGAAATCTCCCAGGAAAAGATGTTGTCCTGAAGGCAGCATATGCTGCTCCAAAATCTTAATGTACTTTTCTGCACTAATGCTGCCATCACAGAAGTGTAAGTTACCTTTGCCAAGGCCACTGACAGAACCCCATACCATGATAGAACCTGGCTTTTGGACTTGTTACCAGTAACAGTCTGGATGGACCTTTTCGTCTTTGGTCTGGAGAACATGGTGTCCATTTCTTCCAAAAAAAAAGGCCTGGAATGCTGATGGATCTGACCACAATAAATGTTTCAACTGTGTGATGGTCCATCCCAGATGCCTCTGAGCCCAGAGAAGTCGACGGTGCTTCTGGACACAGTTAACATAAGGCTTGCTTTTTGCATAGTCAAGTTTTAACTTGCATTTGTGGAAATAACGCCGTGCTGTTGTGCTTTGCCATCTGAGGGATCGGAGATCACGGGTGTTCAGCTTTGGCTTGAGCCCTTGCCCTTTATGCACTGAAATTCCTCCAGATTCCTTGAATTGTTTAATGATATTATGCACTGTAGAGGGTGAAATATCCAAATCTCTTCCTATCTTTATTTGAGGAACATTGTTTTTAAACATTTCAATAATTTTCTCATGCATCGGTTGACAAACTGGAGATCCTCGGCCCATCTTTGCTCTTCAAAAACTAGGCCTTTCCTGGATACTGATTTTGCACCATTTCCTGATTACAGTCACCTGTTGACATCACCTGTTCCAAATCACATCATTATTTTATTGTTTTAACTCATTACTAGCCCTAAATTTCCCCAGTCCCAACTTTTTTTTTGAAATGTGTTACAGGCCTGAAATGCAGAAATGGATGGATATTAACAAATTAAATGAAGTTAACCAGGCAAAACATGAAATATATTGGGTTCATACTGTCTACAATGAAATACAAATCAAAGTAAATTAGAAATCACTGCTTTCTTTTGTTTATTTGCATTTTCCATAACATCTCTACTTTTTCTGATTTGGGGTTGTATTAATGAAAAACATGTCATACTTTTTTTTTTAAAACCTGTTAATGGTTTATCCGTTTATATTTAATGTTGTTGAACATCGATAAAACAAGCTAGTTCCTGTCGTCCCTTACATTATAGCAGCTATCGACAGTTAAAAAGTCAATAATTGATTTTGTCAGAGAAAAAGACAGATTTATGTCTGATACTGGAAACATATCCAAAAATGCTAAATACATAACTACTCATAAAAACTTTCACCATATCAATAATTAGATGTATTTTTGTTAAATAATAACATATTTTGATATTTCAGATTAGATTAGGCTTAGATCATGTAAAACATTCAGTGAATTAGCGGAGATTAAATTAGGTTAAACTTTGTTGTCATTACACAGAGATTTCATTTACAGCCAGACCTGTCCCAGCTGCTGTTACAGAAATTTAACACCTTCTGACCAACTAGAATTGAGAAATCAACAATGCAGTGGAATAGAAACATAATAAAATAGTTACCTTTGCATATCAGATATTTCCATAAACACAACATAGTCTACAATGGTTAAAAAAAAAAAGTTTTTATCAGAGACTCCAGGTGTTGTATGTTCACTGGATCAATTTTTTTTTATGCAACAAGATCTTTATCTTGACAGCTTTTTTTCTAAAAGTTTCCTTCTGTCCAAGGTTGTGATTCCAGCATATCTTTGTTCTATCACACACCATAGTGAAATCCCTTAAACCGAAATGACATACATGTCAGGATGATTGGCACTTTGGGTCAGAGTCTCACACCGTGTTATTGTTACTTGTCATTATTCCTGTTTGAGAGGTCACAGGTCAAGCTGGCGCCCTAAGGTGGTACGAAATAACATGTCCTTTGAGCATGCATTCAGCTTTCACATGACACATGGAGGACATTTCCGAGGATATTTCCATTACATACAACCCACTGAGACTGAAGATTGAGCTTCTATTCTGTCAACATAGCAGAAGATGTGTAAAATCCATACACCTTGAAAAGAGAGTGAGTAAAAATGAGCAATATTTGAAAGCTGGTCCTGTTCAGATCCAGATGTCAAGGGTTACACTCCACCCCGAGGAGGTACAAGACAGGGATGAAATAGATTTCCTTCTTACCTCCCCATCTGTCCCACTGGTGTGCTTGGAGGTGGTGCCCTTACCAATTTCATGGTAACCCACGTCTGCCAGAGGCCTGGGAAGTTTAAGAGAGATTGACACATGGGTGGAGTTTTCAGAAGAGTTTGCCCCTGGCATCCAATTTGGTCTAGGAAATACTGATGGCTAATAGGACCTAAAGTACACTTTTGTGGTGTCCCTCAATCCTCTAAACCATCAAATACCATATATATATATATATATATATATATATATATATATATATATATATATATATATATATACACACACACACACAGTATTTGATGGTTTACATATATAATTTAATTTTTTTCTAAAAAATTAATTCAGTTTTACTCATCAAGCACTTGAATTAGTATGTTGTAAATCTATTAAAATCTATTTTATCATTCTCATCTTGTATTTCTTTTAGACTGATGGTACTCTTGGTTACAGACCTAGTCTATGAGCATGAGGATGAGTTTTTGATAGAGACTACAAAGCACTTCTGTAAGTCTCGCTGGAATAAGGTGCCTGATAAATACTATAAATGTAAATTTAAACATAAATTGTACACTATATGACCAAAGGTTTGCAGACACCTGACAATCTGGGAAAGTTTTCCACTAGATTTTGGAGCATGGCTGTGGGATTTGTGTTCTTTCAACCACAAGAGCATTAGTGAGATCAGACACTGATGCCAAGTGAGGAGGTCTGGGGTGCAGTCAGTGTTCCAGTTCATCCCAAAGGTGTTCTGTGAGGTTGAGGTCAAAGCTTTGTTTAGGACACTCGAGTTCTCTCACTCCAACCTTCATAAACCATGTCTTCATGGAGCTCGTTTTGTGCACATGAGCATTGTCAGAATGAAATATGTATAGGATAGGTCTCTTACTTCCCTTGAAGGGAAACTGTAAATCTACAGAATTCAAAGGCATTCTGTAAAATTGTGTGCCTTCAATATTTTGAGGAAGAACAACATATGGGTGTGATGGTCAGGTGTCCATGAACTTTGGGTCAGATCATGTAAATTGCAGCAGCAGATCTTAAAAGGTATAATTCTATACTATGCAGGTAAATTATCCGCTGAAGCAAGGGTGAGATTTGGATATAAAAATATAAACATATTGATTATTTTCACATTACGCATAATGCTTTGCACCTTGAGGGGTAACCAAAATATAAACAAACTAAAACAAAATGGTGTCACACACTGACAGTAATCTCATCTCATCTCATCTCATTATCTGTAGCCGCTTTATCCTTCTACAGGGTCGCAGGCAAGCTGGAGCCTATCGCAGCTGACTACGGGCGAAAGGCGGGGTACACCCTGGACAAGTCGCCAGGTCATCACAGGGCTGACACATAGACACAGACAACCATTCACACACACACTCACACCTACGGTCAATTTAGAGTCACCAGTTAACCTAACCTGCATGTCTTTGGACTGTGGGGGAAACCGGAGTACCCGGAGGAAACCCACACGGACACAGGGAGAACATGCAAACTCCGCACAGAAAGGCCCTCGCCGGCCCCGGGGCTCGAACCCAGGACCTTCTTGCTGTGAGGCGACAGCGCTAATCACTACACCACCGTGCCGCCCCTGACAGTAATCTTTCAAATTTAAATCTTCCTAAAACCTTCAAAGAAGTGTCAAAACAAATTAAACCAAAGCTTTAAGAAATCTGCAAAGCCTTTTCTGTGGACTTCGAGAAATCAATCGGTAAAAAAGCGCTTGTAAATATCGTATCGAACGCTTTGAACATCTCTACTGCGGTTGACGGTGAGTCAGCAACCTTCTTCGTCTGTCAGCACGGGCATTCCAACAATGACTTACCTGCAGAAGAGCTGAGAAAGATCGACACTGATCATAGAAGAATCCACAGTGAAATCGTTTTTGCTGGGTGCTGGTTACGACGAGAAAGCCTTAAGAAAATATAAAACGCTTTATACATGGGAACACAAGCAAGGAATTCACTCAGTCAATACTGTAAACACAGCAGAACTGTGAACTTTCTTTTTTAAGTTTAAATTGACTTTGATTTCCTTCACTCTGATTTTCCTCGAGCTCATATGCTACCAGATTACGACAATCTTTGGGCTGTTAGAGGAAGCTGTTCGGACTACAGGCTCAAATACGACATTCAATCTACCTACATAAACACTCAAAGGGGAAAGCCATGTAAGCTTACTTACACTGCATTGTTTGCACTTTGTTTTGAGAGTCAATCCTTCAATAAAGTTGTCCTTTTCAGTGCTTTGACTTGTCCTTGTTTTTCAGTTTTCACACTTTTTATGACTAAACACTTTGTAGGCTTCGTGACTTGGATCATCAGACTTTACTCCACCACTGAAGTTTGCAGAACACAGTTGTGTGTTGTCTGTTGGTGTAAAATTTTGACGGCGAATTCTGTTTTACGACGCTTTTCGACGCTTAGGCTCTTTAGGTATTCGAGAAAACTTTAAATCAGGAAAAGTTGTTTTTCCCCATGTGAATTCGAAGAAATGACTGAGGTGATCTGACTTTGTAAATAAATATAGTGCCTGGTTACCCCCCAAGGCGCAAGGCATTATGGGTATGTGAAAGTAGAGAATAAAAAGTTTTTGGGAAGTGCAAGTCTTGAGACTATCCATGTGGCGCATTGCACAACATCTGAAGGCAAGTTGTACCGGTAAGTGCAGAAAGTAGAGCATCAGGATGAATCAGGCATGTCTGGAGGGCAAGAGGAGCTACAGCAGTAAAACTATATCAGGATCTGGCACAGACAACACATCAGGAAGTAGAATCAACCAAATGAAAGACTGTTATGATGCACCAGTAGAGGTGTATTGTTTACCTTTCATCAATTTCCTCTTTGTTATAATTTTGTGATTCACCATGTCATGGCTGAATGAAACCGGTTCATGGTCTGCTGGAGTTGTATGCACATGACAAGAATTCTGCATATCTCTCTCTCTCTGTCTCAGGAAAACTTTCCACTTAATCTCCTCAACCACAACCCTCTTTAAGATATAATGCACCTTCAAACAGTTCTGCCTAGAAGCTGTCTGCACATATCAAGTGTTGCCAAAGAGTTTATGAGAAAAGCCAAAGCCTCACTTGAAAGAAATGTAACTGCTGCCAAATGCAGGTGACAAGCTAAATCCACTGTTATTCTCTTTCCTTACTCTAATCCTTGACTGACTTCGCCCAGAGAAAGCAGAAGTAGTTAATTAACAATAATCAGCTTCCAAGCCATCCTTTCATTCCAGTTTGTCACTCAAGAGTGGCAGTTGCTTAATAAGTACAAGAAATGTTGACGTTGGCACTTGGTGAAAAATTAAAATGACCCAGCTCTTGACCTGGCTTGAATGCTGTTTCTAATTGAGCTGTGAAGGATGTAAAGGAAAAGAGTGAGAAATGATGATCAATCATTTGATTTTCAGTCATGCAAAGAAGCCAACCTCCGTTCCTACTGTGTTCTTTATGCAAATACATAACATAAAACTGTTAAATTAACTGATCATATCAATGGATACATATTATTTATTTTGTAATAATTTTAATTAATGAATTTCACTTCATTAATTATATTCATTAATTTACTTTAAAATTAATTCTATTCAATTAAATTTATATTATTAACATTCATTAATTACATGCATTAAATCCATAAAGTAATGTTCAGCGTGATGGCTGGTGACATTTAGATGATAATAACAGTAGATTAAATAAAACGTAAAGGTTATTCTCATTAAATGCTTGTTTGTGTATAATATCAGGTTCTGATCAAACTATTGATTCCATCACAGTACACAACTATCCTTAAAAAGTCCAGGTTCATACCAGCATTCCTTCCCTGCATGATTCACACCAAAAAGTAGGCTTGTAGTACTCGAGTCCGACTCGTGCCCTAATTTTAAGGACTCGTGACTTGACTTGGACTCAAGCACTGACGACTCAGACTTGGACTCGTGCATTAACTGCATTCGGACTTGTAAATTGGAGACAGGGACTTCTCATCTCATCTCATTATCTCTAGCCACTTTATCCTGTTCTACAGGGTCGCAGGCAAGCTGGAGCCTATCCCAGCTGACTACGGGCGAAAGGCGGGGTACACCCTGGACAAGTCGCCAGGTCATCACAGGGCTGACACATAGACACAGACAACCATTCACACTCACACTCACATCTACGGTCAATTTAGAGTCACAAGTTAACCTAACCTGCATGTCTTTGGACTGTGGGGGAAACCGGAGCACCCGGAGGAAACCCACGCGGACACGGGGAGAACATGCAAACTCCACACAGAAAGGCCCTCGCCGGCCACGGGGCTCGAACCCGGACCTTCTTGCTGTGAGGCGACAGCGCTAACCACTACACCACCATGCCGCCCGAGACAGGGACTTGTTTTTTTTTTTTGTAACATGCCACAATAATTTGGCAGAAGATATTTATATCTACATTAATTTTTATACTAATTTTGCCCAAGAGAATGCACATTCATCTGTTGATACATCATGTTCAGGAGCAAACTAATGTTCATGGTGCTAAAATGCCTGGAGAAAAGTTCCTAGGATTGTCCACTTTGCTTATACAGACTTCTCGTGCAGTGGGAAAAAATGCACTGCTATGTGTTCCATATGTAGAAGAACTATCGAGGAGACAACAGGGACAACCTCGAACTTCAATCATCATTTTGGCAAGACTCCACCCAGAGAAGGAAGTGACACGCTATGTTCATTGCTCTGTTGATAGCAGGGCTTGCTGAGCGATGAACTAGCTTTTAATCTGTAGCCTATTAATTAAATGGGGCAGTCGAGCAGTAACGTTAGTCCAACATAGTAGCAGAGATGGTTTCACATAAAGGCAGCAATAGCCACCGTCAAATGGTGTGGTTGGAGTCTTGTTCTCGGCCTCGACTTGATTCAGTAGTGGACTCGACTCAGACTCAACTCAAAATTTTCTTTAATGACGTGGATTTGACTCAGACTTCAACACCAAGGACTCGAGACTGGACTCAGATTTGAGGTATAGTGACTCGACTACAACACTGCCAAAAAGTCAAACCTATAAAGCGCTAACATTCAGGAGACATTTTATATATATATATATATATATATATATATATATATATATATATATATATATATATATATACACACTTGTCCAGGGTGTACCCCGCCTTTTGCCTGTAGTCAGCTGGGATAGGCTCCAGCTTGCCTGTGACCCTGTAGAACAGGATAAAGCGGCTACAGATAATGAGATGAGATGATTATATATATATATATATATATATATATATATATATATAAACAGTTGGGTAACTTGTTCAAGATTATGATCTTACTATCCAGTAAATAAATGATACACTATTTTCTGCAATATACAGAAAAAAAGCACAAACATCATTGGTGTGTTACCCTCAAGGTTATGTTTTTAACGCTGTAGAGCATCTGGAGAGAATGGTCTGTACCTTTTAAAGCTTAATATACATCAATTGAACCTTAAAGACCGCTACTGTAATCTAAATCCATTTACAAAGTTTGTACCCAGGGAATGTGCATGCAGCATTCAGAGACAGATTATACAAAGTTCTTATGAAGATTATAGGAAACATTCTTGAAATGCTTTCCCAGAAATTACATAAGGAATAAAACACGTGGAGCTTGAAAGAGTCACTGAGTTCAAGTTGCTTTGAGATGTAGTACAGGATGACTTAAAGTGGAACTCTCACATATCGAGTATTGTCGGTAAAGCTAGCAAATGTATTTATTATGTGGGAGTATGTAGGAAAGCTGGTCTTCCTATTGAGGTTGGCCTTACTATCTACATAACAAAGATCCGGCCTTTGCTAGACTATGCCAGTCCCATTTGGGATGGTTTGCCTGAGTATCTCTCAGTGGAGGTACAAAGAGTGCAAGACCGCTGTCTGAGGATCCCTTGACTTCCAAAGGACACCCTGGAACCACTGGCCCAAAGAAGAGACACTATGACTAAGAATGAACTAAGACATATGATGGAGAGTAACAACTTTAACTACTTATTTCAACAATCTGAACCTGTACACAACTACAGCCTAAGGAATAGGAAAAGTAATCAAGCACCGCTTTCAAGAACTAATGGCCCTTTTCCACTACCCTTTTTCAGCTCACTTCAGCTCACTTCAGCTCAACACGGCTCGCGTTTCGACTACCTCAGAGCGGCGCGACTGGGCTCGCTTCAGCCCTACTCAGCACCCAAAACTCGCACGGTTTTGGAGTGGGGCTGAAGTGAGCCAAACCGAGCCGAGTGGGGCTAGGGGTGTGAGGAGACACTCCCCTGTGCACTGATTGATGAGGAGGAGTGTCCTCACATGCCCACACACGCCCCGCGAGCACGCTGGGATCTGTAAACACCGTAAACCCGGAAGAAGAAGAATTACGCATTATAAGAATTTCTGAAACCTTATGCGCCTCGCCTCATCTATACACTCTTGCCAGTATCTGTTGGCGTTGTCGGTGACAACAAGCCACAGCACCAAGACCAGCAACACTAACGACTCCATGTCCTCCATGTTTATTGTTTACTATCCGGGTCGTGAGACTACCGCTTAAAAGGTCACTGATGTCACTGTTTGCGCCACCTAACGACATCATGTGACGTCCACCCACTTTTGCTAACTCCACCCAATGTGTCCACCCACTTCCAGCCAGCACGGTTCAGCGCGGTTGTAGTCGAAATGCAACTCCAACAGCCCCACTCAGCTCGACTCAGCCCAACTCAGCACGGCACGGCTCAGCCCAACTCAGCCGCGTTGGTAGTGGAAAAGCGGCATAAGAGACATCAGCATTCATTCATTCCTAGAGCTTTGAGACTGTAGCTGTAGGAACTATCTATTTAAATAATATTGGCTGGCTTTGAGTGGTATATCGGATATATTCCATTTAGCTAGCATGATATTGAATGAGTCGAAGACGAGTAGCTGAATGGAATATATCTGATATACCACAAAAAAAGCCAGCCAATATTATTATTATTATTATTATTATACATACACATTTGATGGAACAATTATAGATTTTACAAAAAGTTAAGAACAGGGGTGTAACTTACCAATATCGAATGCTGATTCTGATCGAATGTAATTCAATTTTCTGTCAATCAAATGTACATGTACAAAGTCAAAGTTCTCACAATAAAAATGGTACAAGTCCAAAACCCCTGAACAACCCAACTTATATACAAGCTATATACAGCTTGACAGTTCAAGTTCAAATTTACTTTTGGTAGGAGTTAATTGTTACATTGCAGTTGTTCAAAACAAAAGGGTTTTGCTGAGTGAAGTCCACAAGTGAAGTCCTCTTGTAAAAGTCTCCACCACTTTTCCTCACCTCCAAGTAGAACTTTATATTTCTGCTATTGCACTCTTTTCCAGTTTTTTGATGCCCGTTGGTGTGTTTTTCTCCTGTAAATATGCATGAAGGATATCCAGTGAAGTTTTGGTAGCCTTTTGGGTGTTCAGTGCATCTGTATTAGACTGGTACCAAAATTCAAAAAAGTGCTTATTTAAGGAGTTAAAGGCATTTTTGAGACAAAGTCGGCAAACAGTCTTATTTTGTCAATTTGGGTGTGCCGAATTCAAATCTGCAATATGCCGAGCTCTATCTGACCTCTGTTGACCTCTAGAGATCATTGAACTTTGGGCCTGTAAACGTCTCAGCTGAACCCAGTTTCTCAGCTTTCTAAGGAATGAAATGTACTAAAATGATTAATGAAGTTAGCAAATGGCCTTGTTTGTTAAATGTTTGGGTGCTGAATTCATTTTTCATTTGTAAAACGACATATGACTTCTGATAACCTCAAGGTCATTAAACTTGGCCTATAGGCCTATGCATTTAACGGCATTTTTAAACTGACTTTACTCCTCCAAAAAGAATATGAACAGACAAAAAACAAATAGAAAGGAACAAATACAACATTAAATGCCAGTCCATGTACATGTGACTTACTTTTCACAATGAGAATGCCTAGGCGATCACCTTACATAACATTGCATTACATTTAGCGGTTATTGTTTATACAAAGCTACTGAAAAAAGGACAGATTCAGCAGCATACAAAATGTGGGGGCATACAGGGTATACAGGTTAATCAGGGTTAGTGTATATATGAGAGTTTTTTCTTTGTTGTTTGTTTTTTGTTTTGTTTTAAACGGGGTAAAGCCTTTACAAAAAACAAACAACAAAGAAAAAAACTCTCATATATACTAACCCTGATTAACCTGTATACCCTGTATGTGCAACAGAAAAGTTTTGTCATTGGATCTTCACGTGTGATGTCATGTTGTCTTGACAACAAGCAATATTATAACAATATTGCATGCTAATTCTCCATTGGGGAGAGTGGCGTAATACATGGAGGATAAGTGATATGATAACAGTATTGCATGGCATCAATAGACCCGCTAGAAGGGAATAGAATACGTTTTTATTCCATGAAAAAAGTGGCCCGTATGTATAATAATCTATAATATTTAACATTCATGCAAATATACATGGGCGGCACGGTGGTGTAGTGTTTAGCACTGTCACCTCACAGCAAGAAGGTCCTGGGTTCGAGCCCAGCGGCCGGTGAGGGCCTTTCTGTGTGGAGTTTGCATGTTCTCCCCATGTCTGCGTGGGTTTCCTCCGTGTGCTCTGGTTTCCTCCACAGTCCAAAGGCATGCAGGTTAGGCTAATAGGTGGCTCTAAATTGACCATAGGCGTGAATGTGAGTGTGAATGGTTGTTTGTCTCGATGGTGGGGTTTACATTAGACCGTATCAGCGGATCATCAGATTAACATTTTTAAAACGATTAGTGTGCACACAGCAACGCCAATACACGATTCGCGTGCACACAGCAATACCAATACACGGATACGCTCGGCTCCGCAGGCATCCTGCGCTCCAAATCACTCCGCCCTGAACAGCGAGTGCCCTCTGGAGGGTGCGCACTCCGGCCCTGCGCAGCTCACAGAGCGCGCGAGTGAAGCACACGAGCAGTGATTTGGGACTGAGCCGCTGTGTGTGTGATCTCAGTGCATGTCGGGCATGTGCGTCACTTACCACTTGCAAGTGGAAGGATGGCAAGCCTAAAGACAATCATAAC
The DNA here is from genome assembly GCF_027579695.1 of Neoarius graeffei. Lineage (NCBI taxonomy): Eukaryota > Metazoa > Chordata > Actinopteri > Siluriformes > Ariidae > Neoarius > Neoarius graeffei. The sequence goes on from NC_083573.1 coordinate 84,053,349, forward strand.
TACACAATGAGCAGTATTTGCATCAGTATTTGCAGTATTTTCATACTTTTATACTCTTCAATGAAAGGTGATACAAGGCGGAAGTCCGCGCCGTTTTTCAGCAGTAGCGTCACATGACCAACGCCAGCGAATCAGGAAGGTGGATGTCACAGTGACGTTGTCCAATGACGACGCCAGCTAGAGCTCAGCACAGCGTATCTGCGTATCCTGAATGTTTACACAGCACCGGACCAGACACGATCTGGATTGAATACGTGGACCCTGGCAGATTCCCGTTTCCCGGAGTTTCCAGGCGTTTTAATGTAAACGGACAGTGCATCCACGAAGAAAACGAGACAGATACGGTCTAATGTAAACTTGGTCAGCCCTGTGATGATCTGGCGACTTGTCCAGGGTGTACCCCGCCTCTTGCTCATAGTTAGCTGGGATAGGCTCCAGCATGCCTGCGAGCCTGCACAGAATAAGTGGTTACGGATGATGGATGGCTGGATATTGCTACCTCAATGCATACTCAAACCTTCTGTACAATATCAGTGACTGGTATTGGTTGGCACTGTTCTGTCTGTGCTACGTAGTTGTCTTTTTTTTGCACTGTCCTTGTTGTTTGCACTTTATGTTGTTGACGTTTGCAGTTTATGTTGTTTGTGTAGTTTATAGTCTGCAATGTTTGCACTTGCTGCACTCATGCACTTTATGTTGTTATATGTAGATTTGTAGTCCTGCGATGTTTAATGTGGGTGGCACGGTAGTGTAGTGGTTAGCATTGTCACCTCACAGCAAGAAGGTTCTGGGATTGAGCCCAGTGGCTGACGGGGGCCTTTCTGTGTGGAGTTTGCATGTTCTTCCCATGTCTGTGTAGGTTTGCTCCAGTCTCCCCTAAAGACATGCTAAGTGGTTAACTGGCTACTCTAAATTGCCCATGGATGTGAATGTGCAGAAAGGAATTGGCCACCCTACTGCTGCAATTCTGGCCAAGTCAACCAAACATGGTTCTCCTCAAGCCTGGATTACTGTAGGTTCAGCAGTGACGATGACAATGTTTAATGTAGCACCATGGTCCTGGAGAAATGTTGTTTCATTTTAACTTTGTACTGTACCATCTGTGTATGGTTGAAATGACAATTTAAAAAAAAGCCTTGACATAGAAGCAAATAATATTAGATACATTGGCTTGATGACTCTACCTAATCTAAGTGGAGTTAATGTTTCCACCCTGAAGCTGTGAGGTTTCCTATAACAGCCTGTCCCAGAGTATTTTTCCTCTCATACCACAGCAATTTGCTGATTTTTACATGTGGTGTGGAACATTTGTGAGTAGTGCAGTGGTTAGTTCTGTCACCTCATAGCAAGAAGGTTCTGGGTTTGAACCTTCCGACTTACTGGGGCCTCTCTGTGTGGAGTTTACATGTTCTTCTCGTTCCTGTATGGGTTTCCTCAAGGTGCTCTGGTTTCCTTCCACAGTCCAAAGACAAGCAGATTAGGTCAACTGGCTACTCTAAATTGCCCATAGGTGTGAATGTGAATGATTCTTTGTCTTTGTGTTAGCCCTATGATAGATTGGTTACCTACCCAGACTTCAGGTTACCTGAAGTCAGCTGGGATTGGCTCCAGCTTCCCCTGTGACCCTGATGGATAAGCAATATAGACCCTTTTCAGTCACGTGACCTTCGTAAACGCGACCACCATTTTGGACATGTAGCGGACTTCAGCTCGAATTGGTTTGAATGCAAGGAAGGCGACAAACGGAGAACATACAAGAAAAAGGAGCGAGATGCAGAAAACACCTTCGCTATCCAGCGACGTAGGGCATTTACAGGGCGAGCAGAGGGAGAAATAACAACAGTAACGACACATTAGCAACGCCGTACAGAAATAACGGTTTATGGCACAGACCCTTTCGGTTCTCGCTCATCTAGCTGCTACAATGACTGCTTAGACTGCAACAATAATACCTAACACACATTTAAGTATCCGTCGTAAAGACGTGAAACTCGTCAAGTGACGAGTGTGTTCATTGATAAGCTAACACAATCTAAAAGTAGACATGCCATCACACTGCCCTGGCGCTGTGTACAGTTTACCTTCTATGGTTTGTGCACTCGCCATTACTTTCTCCAACCGTTGTGACAAATTACAGGGAACGGCCTGAATTTAAGAGACAAATACATGTTCCTCTTGTTTTAAACCCTTATTTGTAGGCAGTGCTTAATTTGTAAAGTGGGAGGTCCCGGAGCGCAGAGGATGAGCGGCTCTGGTGTGGGAAAAAAGGGGGCGGGGCGCTGCGCTTCTGGGCATGTTTTGTAATAACACTGCAAATTAAGTTCATCTGCAGATATTTTGTGGATGTCGTTTCATGAGAGAAATCACCAACAAGACAGATATCAAAATCAGACATTAACACTAAATAAACTTGCATTTTTTTATTTAATTATTTGGGGGTTTTTTTTTGTTGTTACATAGTCAAAAGAGGTGTCGGATCACCGGATCCAGTGTAAATAGCTGCCGGAGCCAACGCCCGAGGTTCCGGAGCGCGCTCCGGCTTGCTCCCCCTCAAATTAAGCGCTGTTTGTAGGACACTGCCTCTGATCTGTCCTACAGTCTACCAACAGCAAAGGAACACAACGCTAGCTAATGTCGTTAGCTAATAGCTACTACAGAAGAACAAAGAGGTTACAATGGGTTATTTTAGCCTATTTGGTTACACACTCGCCGCCACAGAATGTTAACAGCAATGTAATGCCTTTTCTGGCTAATTTTATTCGTCTTACCTCCAACAAAGTGGTCACTACACAAGCGCTGGTATGCCGAGGGCTGCCAATCTGTTAATGGCCGCTATCCATCTTCTCCGTCGGGATCCGATAAAATGATAAACCTTGCCTTGTTTGTTGATGGTTACTACATCCAGGTGCACAACAATATAGTGGCATGATGGAAGTCTTGCTGAAAATAAACACTTTCTTTGCTGCCGTTCCTCAATGCTGGCTGTGGTAAACTATTGGTAGTACATGTCCAAAATGGCGGCCGCGTTTGTCGTGACGTCACGTGAAAAGGGTCCATAGACAATAGATGCATGGAACATTTGTGAAGTTATTTCCTGTTATCACTTACATTATAGCAGCTCGAAACAGTTTTCCCTTGACGTTAACAAGACAAAGAAAATGCAGCTTATGTTACGTTACTAAGAAGCTGCAAAGCCCTCCATCTTGAAGATTTTCCTGAAAGCATCTGAAGGTAGATCGTTACCTCTGACTGTTACATAGTGCTAAAACTAGAGACTCCTTCGAAAAATGCTAAATGATTATATACATTTTTAAAAAATCTGTTTATGCGGAGTACCACCATACAAGTCCATTTGTAAATTGTTACCTTAGGCCCTGGTCACACTACAGCCCATGATGGGTTTGCGAAGACTTGGCGATGAAAAATTAGTAGCATCGCCGCCCATCGTGCAATGCACAGCAAATGTTCTCTGAGCTTCGCGAGTTGTTTTTTGATGTGTCTCCACCTTGTGAGTGGCCAAAACGGTCACAAAAATATTCAATGCATGCATTGAAATTTGATGATGTTTTCATCGCTAAACTAAGCAGCGACTACTCGCAGATGAATTTAGGAATACTTCCCGAAGCTCGGGGAAGCATCACCACCAAAATGGCTCATTTTCATCAATAATCCAAAGCATCGCAAACTGTGGCGTGACCGTAGCCTTCGAAGTGATAACGTGCAAACTAGCATATTGATCTAGAACCTGTCATTTGTCTATTTCAGAAAAATCTACTATAATATATAAAATATCTACTTATACAAAGTTAACACCTTCTAAACAATCAATAATTCAACAGTGTTGTGGTGTAAAATCACAAAGGGTGAGGGTTAGGTTTATAGCCCCAAGGGGAGTGGGGGGGAAACAAGCCCTGTTACTTTGAATAACTTTAATATATTTTTGGGAAAATCTTAATGATTATTTGAGCCTAAATTAACCTTACTGTACACTAAAAGTGTCAACACTGCACCTAACTTACAGCAGCTCACAATGCACAGCAACTTACCATAGACATTAGCTAAAACCCAGTTACAGGATTTTTTTCAGCATATATTCACTCCTGTCCTGAAAGATATGGTATCATATTGTGCCCTGCTGTTCACCTCTATGGATTCCAATTCTGTCTTGCCAGGATGAAGTAATCATCTGACTCTTATCTCTAGCTTTTTCCACTTTCTTACCAGCATTGCCTCACCATGTCAGAACCCTTCACCTTGACCAACACACCCAAGTCTACATTCAGTGGTTAGAAATGACAGATTGGCTTGACTGATTCTAGCCAACAGCCTGATTTAAGTCCGGGGATGGAGGAGGAATTGTGAAATAGAGATAAAAATGTGGTATCTCGAATATGATACAACCCCCAGTTGACAAATTCACACCCTTATTCTCAGCCCTGATAAATCTTTCCTGCTTCTGTATCTCCTGGATGATCTGTTGCTGGGCAGACTGGGAAACAACAGGAGAGCTGTGTTTTAATGGGCCTGCTTCCATACTGATCCCACAGACTATGTGAGATGTGCTTCTATTCAGTTGATATTGACTGTAACACAGTAAGGGATAATAAAAATTCTCTTTTATTCACACTGACAGCATTGACTGCATAGGCCAGTGAGCAATCCTGTTAGACAAACAACTCTTGCCCTGGTACCTTTTTAAAACTAGTTTTCAACAATTATATGATTTGTACATCACCATGACAAGGAATTATATTTGTGAATAATCATATATATTTAACAATTATTCCACGAAATTGAGTTGGACATGAGCTGATAGCCAATGAGGCGTGTAGCACTGAGTTGACTATAAGCCATGTATGACGAGATTGAGTGGAATAACTTTTTTATTCCTTCCACATTCACTGGATTTTGAGAAACAGCATTTTTATTTTTTTGCAAATTCGATGAATAAAAACTTTATACAAAACATCCGACAAAATAATTTCTGCTTAGAATGTAAACAAACTGGTAAAATGACAGTAGCAATTTGTGAAAAATGCTATAATAATAATTCTTTAAATTTTTTTTAAAGATACATTCTTACCATCAAATACTCTCATTCCACATTTTGTTGCTTTTTTTTGTACATTTTAGGGTTTCATTTTCGAATAGATTTTTTATTTCATCCTTGGTTAGTTCAACCATTTTGTTTTTCCTCTACTCATGGTATGAGCTGATAGCCTAGTTGTAGAGTAACTAATCAGAGCGTGCGATTGCTCATATCCAGTGAATGTGGATAGAATAAATGTGTGCGTGTTTACACTACATTTACAGCATTCAACAGACACCCTTACCCAGAGAACTTACATTTATACTGATGGTTAGAGGACTTTTTAAAGGGCCCAACATTGACAGTGCTGGGATTTAAACTCATGACCACCTACTCAGAATGTCTTAACCATTGAGCTCTTAACAAGAGGAATCTAAGGTGGTGTTTACATTAGACCGTATCAGCGGATCATTAGATTAACATTTTTAAAACGATTCGTGTGCACACAGCAACGCCAATACACGATTCGCGTGCACACAGCAACGCCAATACACGGATACACTAATCACATGACTAATTAGACGGCACGTCACATGATCCCAGTGCATATCGGGCATGCGCAAGTCACTCACCACTTGCAAGTGGAAGGATGGCAAGCGAACACCTTCTCCAGCAGATAAACACACCTGGCTGTGATGTTCATGTTCTCACTGAGTTTAAGCGCCTGAAGGAGGTAAATAAGTTGAAATGTGTAAATAAACCTCAGTGCGGCTCAGCGCTTCCTCCTGCGCTCCAAATCACTCCGCCCTGAACAGCGAGTGCCCTCTGGAGGGTGCGCACTCCAGCCCAGCACTCGCACAGAGCGCGCGAGTGAAGCGCACGAGCAGTGATTCGGGACTGAGCCGCTGTGTGTGTGATCCCAACACCAGCGAATCAGGAAGGTGGATGTCACAGTGACGTTGTCCAATGATGACGTCAGCTAGAGCTCAGCACAGCGTTTCCTCGTTCCTCAATGTTTACACAGCACCGGATCAGATACGAACTGGGTTGAATACGTGGGCCCTGGCGGATTCAAGTTGTTCCGCCTGTGGAGTCGTTTCCCAGCGTTTTAATGTGCACGGACAGTGCATCCGCGATGAAAACGAGACGGATACGGTCTAATGTAAACACCACCTAACATGCAACACACAGCACACATCTGAAAGCTAACAATTCTGGTGAGATTCAATCCCACAACATTTGCATAGCCTAGAAGTCCAAAGTGCTATCCGTTATGCCACAGAGCCACATTTATTCAGAGATCATGTAAAAAGCTATACTGATTTAAAACAGACTGGATCTGAAGATACGTTAATATAATAAAAGTAATTGAATGTTTACAGATGTAAGAACAATGTGCAATAAATGTAAAAATATACCAATCACTCAAGTGATGCTTTGCAAAACAGTGCACACTGACTGTGTTAATGTAATGTGATTTACAACCTTCTGTGCTTTCTCAAATTGGCATTAATACATGCATATAATTTAATGGGATAGTAAATTTTAATGGCATTTCTAACACATTACCATTCGCACATGATGCACGACTGAATCTATTTATTTGAGCCATTTAATATGTGAGTCATGTAGCAGGAACATACAGAAAGTACCTAAGAAGCAATCATCACACGCAATAATGCTCAAGGCAGCCTAAGTGTTAAATGAATGGGTTCAATATTAGTGAAGCAGAGGGAATGGACTCTAATCACACTGAATGAGACACACAAGCAGAAAGGCGCGATCAGACACGTCTGTCCGAGTCATGACCCCTATGATCATCTGCTCTTTTATCCTCACAAGTCACTATGTTAAATGCAGTTTTATTTAGAAACCCATTTAAAGTATAAGTATACAGCAGGCCAAGCTGATCTGATAGGACACCGATATGTGTGTATCAACATTTCCATCATTAAAAAAAGCCTTTTAGAGAATTCAGAATGAATGTAGCATGTTTCAACAACTAGAAAATGGCAGTCTGTAAACACATGCCACACTTATTTTCATATACACTCACTGGCCACTTTATTAGGAACAACATCCACCTGCTGTTTTATCTCATCTCATCTCATTATCTCAAGCCGCTTTATCCTTCTACAGGGTCGCAGGCAAGCTGGAGCCTATCCCAGCTGACTACGGGCGAAAGGCGGGGTACACCCTGGACAAGTCGCCAGGTCATCACAGGGCTGACACATAGACACAGACACCATTCACACTCACATTCACACCTACGGTCAATTTAGAGTCACCAGTTAACCTAACCTGCATGTCTTTGGACTGTGGGGGAAACCGGAGCACCCGGAGGAAACCCACGCGGACACGGGGAGAACATGCAAACTCCACACAGAAAGGCCCTCGCCGGCCCCGGGGCTCGAACCCAGAACCTTCTTGCTGTGAGGCGACAGCGCTAACCACTACACCACTGTGCCGCCCTGCTGTTTTATGCAATTATCTAAATCAGCCGTCCCTTGACAGCAGCACAACGCATCAAATCGTAGAGATACAAATCAAGAGCTTCAGTTAATGTTCACTTCAAACATCAGAATGGGAAAAACTGTGAACTCAAAAAGTGTGACTTTCTTTCACTGTGGCACTGTGGATATCTGTTTGAGCCAAACGGAGTGGTTTGAGCATTTCAGAAACTGCTGAACTCCTGGGGTTTTCACACACAACAGTCTCTCGAGTTTATACAGAATGGTGCAAAAAACAAAAAAACATTGAGTGAGTGGGCGACCATTCTGTGGGTGGAAACGTCGTGTTGATAAAAGAGGTCAGAGGAAAATGGTCAGATTGGTTTTGAGCTGCTGGGAAGGATATAGTAACTCATATAATCACTCTTTACAGCTGTGTTGATCAGAAAAGCATCTCAGCATGCAACAGCAGAAGAGCACATTGAGTTCCATTCCTGCAGCCAAGAACAGGAATCTTAGAATCAAGAACAACGTCCTGTTAAAGTGGCCGGTGAGTGTATTAGAGGGTTTATCTAGATGTGACCTTTCCTAAATCGTTCTGAAGGTCTTGTTATATTATTATTTTTCTCCTGATATTCCAATTTTCCTAATAAACACTTTAACAAAATAAGATGCATTAGAGTAATAGATGAGAAACATCACTGAGAGCTCATTTCATTCTTGCTGATCAGAGGTCTGAGCAAAATAATAGCAATTCATGAGACAGGAAGAGAACTTCTTCACTCTGTTTCTTGAAGCATGTTTACACTGCCATAAAAAGATAGACGCATGGGTAGTAATTTGCTCAATAATAAAAGAAAACAATTAGAAAGCACTTATCCTAAATACAAAATACAGTACAATTAAAGTATAAACTGGTGGAAAAGTCTGTGCTAATAAATAAATAAATAAATAAATAAATAAATAAATAGTCGAAGTTAAGAGTAATTACTTTCTCATTTATTCTGCATTTACTTTTACATGATTAAGGTTTAAGTTCATTTGAATTCTTTTGTAGACACAAACAGAAAACAATCAGTGCTGATGGCTTAATATTTGTTTTGACCAGTTGACTCACGTAATCTCCCTACTGGGGAAATTACTGCATTTACGTGCTCACAGTGACGCATCACATCTGTTTCAGCTCGGGTAATTCAGAGGGAACTTTTCAGCCTCGGGGTATATAGGAAACCACACACATCCTATTCATCAGTTCTTTTTTCTCCATTACACTGCCATCATCTTTCCTGAGTAGGGAGTGTCTTTCATAATCTTAAGCTGCACTATACTGTGGAATTTTCCAAAGTCAAATATTTTGAAATGAATTATTTTGTATTAAGGGGCGGCACGGTGGTGTAGTGGTTAGCGCTGTTGCCTCACAGCAAGAAGGTCCGGGTTCGAGCCCCGTGGCCGGCGAGGGCCTTTCTGTGCGGAGTTTGCATGTTCTCCCCGTGTCCGCGTGGGTTTCCTCCGGGTGCTCCGGTTTCCCCCACAGTCCAAAGACATGCAGGTTAGGTTAACTGGTGACTCTAAATTGACCGTAGGTGTGAATGGTTGTCTGTGTCTATGTGTCAGCCCTGTGATGACCTGGCGACTTGTCCAGGGTGTACCCCGCCTTTCGCCCGTAGTCAGCTGGGATAGGCTCCAGCTTGCCTGCGACCCTGTAGAACAGGATAAAGCGGCTAGAGATAATGAGATAATGATTATATACGCACATTCACTGCATGTGAGCAATCGCATACTCTGATTGGCTACTCTACTACTAGGATATCAGCTCATATACTATGAGTAGAGAAAAACGAAATGGTGGCTTTGCTATCAAGTATTTAAAAGAAACAGAAATAGCTAAAAGAATATAGTCTCCCCCCCCCCCATACCTCCTGTTCCACACTCCAGCCCAGTTAGTGGCGATAACACACCTTTAAGTTGGCTTGCCAACTGCCAAAAAAAAACAACCTAAAGATGAAGAAGAAAGAAATGGCAGAGCGTGTTGCTGAATCAACCGAGGATGAAATGAAAACTCTAACCAAAAATAAAACTAAAAAAAAAAATACAAAAAAGCAACAAAATATGGAATTAAAGTATTTGATGGTAAGAGCATATCTTTTTTATTTTTTTCAAGAATTTGAATTGGTAGTGTCATTTTGCTGGTTTGTTTACATTCTAAGCAGAAATTATTTTGTCAGATGTTTTGTATAAAGTTTTTATTCATCGAATTTGCAAAAAATAAAAATGCTCTGTTTCTCAAAATTCAGTGAATGTGGATAGAATAAAACAGTTATTCCACTCAATCCCGTCATACATGGCTTATAGCCAACTTGGTACTATGTGCCTCGTTGGCTATCAGCTCATGCACAACTCAATTTCATGGAATACCTGTTATATATATATATATATATATATATATATATATATATATATAAAAAGCAGGTTTCCGATAGCAAATTTTCGATCCCACACGGGGATCTTCTTGGGGCACTGCATTTAAACATACAAACAGCAGTACAGTACATGGAGCAAATGAGAAAAGACTGGAAATGAGGGGTATATATACACACATACAGGAAAGCCATTATTGTCAAAACATAAGCGAAGTGGCACGAATGACATTAATTAAGCGAATAATTATGAAAGTCAAGTTCATCCAATCAAAAATAGCTAAAAAAGTTTACAATGGGAAACCGACCAATAAAGAATGGCGAGCCAAAGGCCAATCAGAAAAGGGTTGCATGTGGGCCTCTAAGCTGACTGCAGAAGCTGTCATTAACATTTAGACCTGAAGAGTGCACTGCTTTTAGTTTCCAGATCTAATCTCTTTCTGCCTCAAGTAGATACTGAGGCTACATCCACACGACAACGGCAACGAGATTTTATTTAAAAAAATATCGCGTCCACATGGGCAACGGATCAGTAAAATATCAGGTACATATGGCAATGCAACGCTTGCTGAAAACGATGCAATACACATGCCACACCTCTACGTGCGCTGTAAGACGGTCCCATTGGAGACACCAGAACAACAGAAGAAGTAGATGCATGTGCATAAACCCCTTCTTCTACCCAGCGTGAAGCACTCACAGGAACAAACACACAACAAGAAGAAGATGGCGGCGACTACGCGAGGAAATCGTGCCTTCTGTGTGTACAAATTAGTTTTATTAGTGTGCATAGTTTTATATAACTTAATTTTCTTATTGTGTGTGAACATTTTGAAAAGCATTTTATATAATTTATATAACTTTTTATACTGTGTGTGAACATTTTGAAAAGCAGTCTTATCCAATAAAAAAAAGAAATTCAAGAAATGGTTCAGTTACTTGTTTATTTAAAAGAAAAGCTGTATACAAAAGTGAATGCAATGCAGTGGTTCATACAAAACAGCGAGAGTGCTGCTTGTTCTAGTCATGTGGTTGTGACATCATCGTAAACAAATCCGTTCTACTCATCCAGACGACTTCGCAACGGCGCCGTTGCCAGATTTTTCCACTCTGGAACCCGTTCTCAAAAAATATCATTTTGGGGCACCCAAAACGCCGGTGCCGTGTGGACGCCAGGCCGAAACGATAAACAATTTTATCAGATTCACCTGAATCCGTTGCCGTGTGGACAGCCTCTCAGTTTTGGAACACACCTGTACAATGGTGAAGGACAAGTTAGATTGAGAATGTCCGTTCGTAGTAAAATGTTCATACAACCACGTTCACTCGTTACCCGAGTTTACCCTAGTGTTTCTAATAGCAATTTTATGATTATTAACATGAAGTCTAAATGTTTTTGCCTGGCCGACATACTGAGCCTTACACAGGGTACAAGTGATGACATAGATACAGTTGGTAGAGGCGCAGTTGGCCCCACTACTGACAAGGGCAAAAGTAGCCGAAGTAGTTGTACTAGTGATTGAAGTTTGTGAAGGAAGAATACCACAAATCTGACAATGTGACTTTCCACATGGCCCAGAAGAACCTCGTTTGTTTGTTTTATTAGGATCCCCATTAGCTGCAGCAAAACTGCAGCTATTCTTCCTGGGGTCCGACACATAGTACTGTACATTACAACAGACATTACAACAGAAAATTAAAAACAGGCCAATAAAAGGTATCATAATAGAAAAAGAAATGAAACTAACAAAATTATACCACAAAATATACTTTTGATTACTGATTCAATACAATGCATATCCAGACATTCTACAACTAGCATCAAAATATTCTCTATTTATTACTTACTATTTGTTATTCCTTGCTGTATCTCATTATCTCTAGCTGCTTTATCCTGTTCTACAGGGTCGCAGGCAAGCTGGAGCCTATCCCAGCTGACTATGGGCGAAAGGCGGGGTACACCCTGGACAAGTCACCAGGTCATCACAGGGCTGACACATACTGTAGACACAGACAACCATTCACACTCACATTCACACCTACGGTCAATTTAGAGTCACCAGTTAACCTAACCTGCATGTCTTTGGACTGTGGGGGAAACCGGAGCACCCGGAGGAAACCCACGCGGACAACATGCAAACTCTGCACAGAAAGGCCCTCGCCGGCCACGGGGCTCAAACCTGGACCTTCTTGCTGTGAGGCGACAGCGCGAACCACTACACCACCGTGCCGCCCTGGATGTGGATACATTTCTTACAAATATTAATAATGAGTAAAATAGTCTCTCTCTCACCATTAAACAGCTGAGATTTTTATGCATTTTAAATACATTTGTTCTGAAATCACAACCAAGGACAATGCGTGCTGCTCTGTTTTGCACTTTCTGAAGTTTATTAACCATGTCTGTTGTATAACTGAGTGTGGCAGCGGGGGCGTGGTCAAGCGGTGGTCTGTGACCGGAGGGCGGAGTCGGGGAAGGTAAGTGGCAGAATCACTACACCTGATGTCAGTTAATATGTGTTTGTGTGTCTTCCCCAGTGACCGCGCCCTATATAAGGAGAGAGAGAGCAGAGGAAGGGAGCTCTCTCCCCAACCAGACGACCTGTGTGTGCGTGCGCGGCTGGGAGAGTGTAAAAATCACTGAAAAGTGCCAATAAAGAGTTTTTTTTTTTTTAACTCAGTTCTGGCCTGCCGTCCTTCTGTGCTCCACCCACCCGTCCGAATTTCTACACTGAGTTAGTGTCTGGATTGGGCAGCTTTGCCCATACCAGCAAATTACGTAAATTAAAGGGATGTCGGAAGCAGACCAAAGGCTTCTCAGGTACACACTCTTTCATTCTGCTGGAGCAGTGGAGAATAGGGAGGTAGTGTGATAAAATACCATATATATACAGTAGGACTCTTGTACACTTCATTCAAGCAAACAACACTCAATAAATCATTTTCAGACATCTGAATGTCTATTAATTATGCCATGTATGCTATAATGTTCCCCTAAAGAAGATAACAGATTACACCAGAAGTACTTCAAAATCTCTCAGAAGTCTCCAGCATCAAGTAATCATTCGTAAGTAAGTAATCTTTATTTATAAAAGCATTTTTCTAACCCATAGTTAAAATAAACTACAATATTTGGAGATACTTAAAAATAAGACAGGAAAAGATAAAATAATGCATAATAATGTGATAAAAATATAAATTAAAGAGCAAGAGTAAAGGATGCTAGTAAAAGCAAGATTGTAAAAATTTTTTTTTTTTAAAGATGATAGAAAATTCGAATAACTTAATGTCAGAGAGAGGTTGTTCCAAAAGAGTAGGAGCACAGACAGGAAATGCACAGACCCATTTTTCCCTTTACCTTGGGATAGACAGGAAGCTGGAGCACCTAACAGGCTTCACATAATTATTAAAAAAAAAAAAAGACAGCAGTTCTGAAATATTTTCAGGAGCTTCACTATGTAATGCCTAGGATGTGAGCACTAACAGTTAAAAATAAATCCTAATATTCACGAGTAACCAGTGAATGTAGTGAGGATTGGATTAATGAATGTGCTCCTTGTGTTTGGTCTTCATCAGAAGACAAGCTCCTGCATTCTGGACTCTCTGGAGATGAGTCAGCTCCTTGATTAAGGCAAATAAACAAAGCAATGCAGTACATTTTAATTTGCTGGTCTAATTTTTAGTATAATGATGGAAAACAAACACTTTTTGATGATCTCCATCAACAATCTCCACCACCTCACAGAATGGCTCTTCCAAGCTCTTCGAAAGTACCATGAGTGATAACAGGAAGTAAGTTCTCAGACGTTCCACAACATTCAGCATAACTATTGTGGTAATGAATAAAAGGTACAAGATGCTGTTGTTAAAGTGATAACACTTGTTAGCATTCATAAATCACTGTGCTAGAAAAGGAATAAAACACTCCGGGACATGGTGGTAAAGATCACATCATGTGTTTAGTCATTAGTTTCCTATATTTATCCTGTGCATAATCCCAGGCTCCAGTATCTCCTAAACCATCAAGCAAGCACTTCCTGTTTCCTGTTTATCTACCTGTTTATACATGCACTCTCTGTACAGCCTCTTTGCTATGAAGTTTCCTGATTAATTAATATCTTTTTTCTGAAATTTTATGTTGTTGATTACAGGCACAGATAGTTGACCTTTCTCCAAAAGGGATTTTTTTTTCATGATGGTTATCAGGATATTTAGCCAAAGCATTAGCTTGCTCAGTGCTTACTGCTTTGAATTAGCTATCAATGATGTTCAAAGTAGTGTTTTATAGAGTAGCTATAGTGGAATATGTTTGTTTTGGATATGATCACACCCTCCAGTTCTTTTATCATTTGAATTTTGCAGTTTACCCAGCTGTACATTTCTAGTCAGTAAGCTTCCCTCTGGATGCAGGGATTAGATTTGGACATTCTGCTAAGAAAAGCTGATCTGAGCCAAAACCCAAGGAAGATTTAGAATAGTTTCTGAATCTCATCTGACTTGTAGTAAGAAATGGATGTGTCTGGATATCTCTTTGAAGTTTTATGAAAACTTACAAACTTGGATTTGGATCATTTGCGATTTGGGATTTATCGTTTGGGTTTGCTAGCAGCAAACATGGTTTACTGAATTAGTGGCAGAAATGGGAAGTAACAAGGTAAAATGTGATTTTTAAGTATCGTTACTTGAGTTTTTCTTTTATTGAATAGGGGAGAGTGGGGAGACTTGTGACAGGGAAGACTTGGGACAGTTTCTATTCCCATAAATTAATTTAAACAAGTCAGGTTTTGGATGACATCAGAAGTTAGATCTTTCCCCTTAGAGTAACTTCCTTTGGAGACACAAAGATGTGCACTGCAGTTAGGTTTGTGCAGTTAAATATATTTGTCAACCAAAACTTGTATTTTCTACTTCGCTTCCGGTTCCATTCTATGGTCTAATGTACGCTGGTGAATTGGGGATTTTTTAAGAATTAAAGTATGTAGCCTCGAGTTACCAGATATAGTGTTATTTATTAAACTTCAATTCTGGGGAAAAATGTTTAAGGATTTTTTTTTTCCCAAAATGGCCAGATGGGGAGAGTTGGGACAGTTGATCATGTGACAGGTTTTTTTTCTTGTGGTTTACAAATATAAAATTGTTTAAAAGTATTTGTTAAAATGTGGGCGTGTACCTGCATGAAGATTAAACTTATTCCTTCTTGAGAATGGAACTGTTTTTCGCATCAGGTTTTGGGTAAACTGACATTTTTCTATCACTGTACCAGCATTGTGTGTTCATACAGTTCATATGACACAAGTTTTGATAATAAAGATTAAACATGTAGGATAAAGCTAGGTATTTTATTTTTGTTCCATGTCTTCCAACGGGCGGCACGGTGGTGTAGTGGTTAGCGCTGTCACCTCACAGCAAGAAGGTCCTGGGTTCGAGCCCCGGGGCCGGCGAGGGCCTTTCTGTGCGGAGTTTGCATGTTCTCCCCGTGTCCACGTGGGTTTCCTCCGGGTGCTCCGGTTTCCCCCACAGTCCAAAGACATGCAGGTTAGGTTAACTGGTGACTCTAAATTGACCGTAGGTGTGAATGTGAGTGTGAATGGTTGTCTGTGTCTATGTGTCAGCCCTGTGATGACCTGGCGACTTGTCCAGGGTGTACCCCGCCTTTCGCCCGTAGTCAGCTGGGATAGGCTCCAGCTTGCCTGCGACCCTGTAGAAGGATAAAGCGGCTAGAGATAATGAGATGAGATGAGATGTCTCCCAACATAATGTCCCATGTCTCCCCTCAATGTCTCATGTCTCCCCACAAAAAAAATAATGAGAGAAAATGTGAAGCCTGAAGGCCAGTATATGGGACAAGCTGAGAAACTAATGTTGTGGTAAGAGGGTATAGTAAATACTCTCTAATGCAATATGAATGTGACTTGACCTGCAAATAATTTCACACTATCTACAAATGCTGAAAACTTGTCCCAAGTCTCTTCAATCTCCCCTACCACTGACTTTTACTTGCTACATTTTAAAAAAATTTCCACTTTCTCTTCAATATATTTTCAAATACATCACTATGTTTCTCGATAACCATATACTATGTGTAAAATAAAATGGTGGGTCTTTTTTAGTATCAGACCATCATTGTAATTTCTCTGCTGCCATGTCTACTTTGTATTTATTATTAGCATTTAGCTCGTCTGTATCATGAGAGTTATTCTCATGAAAGGTAACGTCTGTGAGGTTAGGAATAAAGCTGTTTTTGTTAGCTTTAGCTAATGTTTTCCCATATTGCTTGGTTCCTTGGTCAAAGAGGCACTAATTTACCATCAGCAACTTTCTTGTATTGAATGAATTGTGAATCTTTGCACTTTTACTTTCACTCTTGAAGGAAATTTAAGTTTATACTTGAGTGAAGAATCTGAAGGTGTACTTTGATTTTTACCAGGGTATTTATTTAGATGAATAATTGTACTTTTACTTGAGTAAAGAATTTAGATAGTTTAGCCACCTGTGATTATTGACTTCACTTTACATGATTTATGCTAAGGTTACACATAGCTGGTTGATCTGTGAGAACCAAGGCTGGGACCTACCATGGCCATTCCATCAGATTTTGGAGGTGATCCACTGCATAAATTTAGGTGGAGTAAATATGCAAATGAAGCCACAGTAGCCGCGACGGAAGATGCCAATAAACCAATGGCGGCAGCCACATATAGCGATGTATGGCCTTACGACAATGACGGCAGCGTGTACAGTTTTCACGGCTGCAGTACAGCTTAGCCATGGCAAGACAAAATAAGCCACATTCCTTTGACAAACTTTTCACTTTTTGCAGAATGGTGTTCCGTGAACATTTTGAGCTCGATGGTTGCGATGGAATGCTACAGTAACCCCTGGTAGCCCAAGTAAGCCTCATATATGTCTCAAGGATGCTCACAGATGCCTTCACAATTGCGATGGATGAATTCATCCAGTGCTTGACCCACAACAATTTTCAACACAACAAAACTTTCTGGGGATGGAAGCCACGCCCTCCTTGCCCTGTCAAGGTAACTCCCCGGCTCTCACATATTCCAATGGAAGGGTCCTAAATGCATGCTGGTTGACCCCTGGAAGGCTCAAAATCATCTACCTGCACTGACCATGAAGTGATTCTGCCTACGTGTGACCTTAGCTTTATACGTGATCTCATCCCTTAAACAACATTTCGGTGGTATCTTTAGTCAAAGATACCAGTAGTATATTTATTCCCACCCCATGCCCAGTATTCCTAGGATAGGCTCTGGATCTAGTGGTTACTAAAAGTGAGTGAGTGAATCATGGTACTTCTGCTGCTTTTTTCTCATATAAACCATTGTTTCCTCTCTTTTACTCCATTTTGTGCTCCTCTTAGTCCATTCCTCAGAAGCAGTAGTTTGAGGCTGTTTTATTCTGTCCATACAGCCACACTCTTCATCGAGGCTTCCAGAGGCAGTAAACTGAGACCGCAAGTGAGAGATGAAGTTTCTGTGGTTAGTGGGTTTACACAGCACGGTCTGACCCTGCTGCTCTCATTATGTAAGCGCTGTGGATGTGTGTGTCACGCTGAAGGCCATATTGAAATCCCTCAGTTCCTCATTCATTCCTGCAAGTGTCTCTGAGATACAGTAGATTGAGTAGATCAGCACATCAGAGTAAATTGGCATTGAAATAAATACTCTAGTAAAAGTTGAAGTAAATTTGTGCTCCTTTCACCAAGGATGCAGTAATGTGGTAAATCATTAGCGAAAGCTAACTAACAGCAGCATTAATTCTAATCTATGAGATTTTAACTAGCATGCTAATAACTCTGACCATACAGACTAGCTGAATGCTAATAGCTAGCTGTCACAATACCCACTGCCTTGATCGATACCAAGTGTAAGTAGCAGTAAATAGATTACAGCCTCATTCTTGCTGTCACATCTGTTAAATTGGAGATTTGTTAGGACTTTCAATCAACTGCTTGAAGCTGTTTGATGCTAAAAAGTCATTCATGAATCATAAATAGATGATTATAGAGAATTGTAGTGATGTGGCTTTTAAAAATGTAGTAGAAAATAGAGATTTTTCTTTTGAAATGTATTAAGTAAAAGTCAAACATTATTAGGAAGAATAAAGTACAGATACCGATAAAACAGACAAATATTTTAGCAAACATTTTCGTGCATGGGCGGCACGGTGGTGTAGTGGTTAGCGCTGTCGCCTCACAGCAAGAAGGTCCTGGGTTCGAGCCCCGGGGCCGGCGAGGGCCTTTCTGTGCGGAGTTTGCATGTTCTCCCCGTGTCCGCGTGGGTTTCCTCCGGGTGCTCCGGCTTCCCCCACAGTCCAAAGACATGCAGGTTAGGTTAACTGGTGACTCTAAATTGACCGTAGGTGTGAATGTGAGTGTGAATGGTTGTCTGTGTCTATGTGTAAGCCCTGTGATGGCCTGGCGACTTGTCCAGGGTGTACCCCGCCTTTCGCCCGTAGTCAGCTGGGATAGGCTCCAGCTTGCCTGCGACCCTGTAGAAGGATAAAGCGGTTAGAATGAATGAGATTTTCGTGCATGTGGAAGCGCTTGTACATGTTATGGTAAAAGGAAGCCTTGTCTTGGCTTGACCCCCTAAAGCTCAGGACGCGAGGATGACGAGCCTTAGGGGCTGCTTGCTGTCTTCAAACACACACTGAAACCCAAACTCTTCCCAATTTCCCTAAAGCATTGTAAAGTTAAGATCATCTTAACACAGAGAGAGAGATATTAGATGGACCATTTTATGATGATCTTTGTGCTGATTGTGCTTTGTGCATTCAGGAAACGAAGCCCTCTTTAGTAAGCACTTAAATTAGTCAGTGTATTACTTGGGGATATCTTGTTAATGTGCACATTTCCACTTATAACCTGTAGCAAAATGAAAAAAAAAACCAACAACAAAACAAAAAAAACCTTACTGTCCTCAAAATTTCCAACTGCACAAAAGACCTTAAACCATCCAAAAAAAAGTTCAGGCAAATGACTTACTTATTCTTTGTTGTATTAATATTTGCATGGTGGGAAAAGGTCACCAATGTGTGCACAAATTTTTGATTTGCAGTGTCTTTGATTTGCAATATGATTTTTTGTCATCGCTTACTATGGATACGATCCACTCTATAATCCTTCATTCCCTTTCCTAAACTTTACAATATGGCTTACAAAAGAAATTATTCTGTATATCAAAAATACACTGCCTACACTTACTCATTCCCATTGCTTGCTGTAGCCTATATATGCATAAAATCAGCAATCAAACGACTAAACCAGAGAACGTGAACTGCATGCAAGAGGCTGTTCCTCTAAAAACAAATATTTCATTAAACCACTTTTTAATTTATTTTAGTATAATCTAGTTTATTTATTAGTGCTCTTAATTATTAACTTAAACATTTTTTTCAGGCTTCTTGCACTGAATGGATGTGTGACTGGTGGATGTGTGAAACATAATTTTGTTTTTATGTGCAGCATAAAATTGAAAATAAAGAAGAAGCCAAGCCAAGGAGCTATTCGTCACACGTACACTCAAGCACAGACTTAAGCACACAGTGAAATTTAACCTCTGCGTTTAAACTACAGTGGTGCTTGAAAGTTTGTGAACCCTTTAGTATTTTCAATATTTCTGCATAAATATGACCTAAAATATTATCAGATTTTCACACAAGTCCTAAAAGTAGATAAAGAGAACCCAGTTAAACAAATTAGACAAAAATATTATACTTGGTCATTTATTTATTGAGGAAAATGATCCAATATTACATATCTGTGAGTGGCAAAAGTATGTGAACCTTTGCTTTCAGTATCTGGTGTGACCCCCTTGTGCAGCAATAACTGCAGCTAAACGTTTCTGGTAACTGTTGATCAGTCCTGCATACTGGCTTGGAGGAATTTTAGCCCGTTCCTCCGTACAGAACAGCTTCAACTCTGGGATGTTGGTGGGTTTCCTCACATGAACTGCTCACTTCAGGTCCTTCCACAACATTTCGATTGGATTAAGGTCAGGACTTTGACTTGGCCATTCCAAAACATTAACTTTATTCTTCTTTAACCATTCTTTGGTAGAACGACTTGTGTGCTTAGGGTTGTTGTCTTGCTGCATGACCCACCTTCTCCTGAGATTCAATTCATGGACAGATGTCCTGAAATTTTCCTTTAGAATTCACTGGTATAATTCAGAATTCATTGTTCCATCAATGATGGCAAGCCATTCTGGCCCAGATGCAGCAAAACAGGCCCAAACCATGATACTACCACCACCATGTTTCACAAATGGGATAAGGTTCTTATGCTGGAATGCAGTTTTTTCCTTTCTCCAAACATAACGCTTCTCATTTAAACCAAAAAGTTCTATTTTGGTCTCATCCGTCCACAAAACATTTTTCCAATAGCCTTCTGGCTTGTCCACATGATCTTTAGCAAACTGCAGACGAGCAGCAATGTTCTTTTTGTAGAGCAGTGGCTTTCTCCTTGCAACCCTGCCATGCACACCAGTGTTGTTCAGTGTTCTCCTGATGGTGGACTCATGAACATTAACATTAGCCACTGTGAGAGAGGCCTTCAGTTGCTTAGAAGTTACCCTGGGGTCCTTTGTGACCGGGCTGATTGTAACACGCCTTGCTCTTGGAGTGATCTTTGTTGGTCGACCACACCTGGGGAGGGTAACAATGGTCTTGAATTTCCTCCATTTGTACACAATCTGTCTGACTGTGGATTGGTGGAGTCCAAACTCTTTAGAGATGGTTTTGTAACTTTTTCCAGCCTCATGAGCATTAACAACACTTTTTCCGAGGTCCTCAGAAATCTCCTTTGTTCGTGCCATGATACGCTTCCACAAACATGTGTTGTGAAGATCAGACTTTGATAGAGCCCTGTTCTGTAAATAAAACAGGGTGCCCACTCACACCTGATTGTCATCCCATTGACTGAAAACACCTGACTCTAATTTCACCTTCAAATTAACTGCTAATCCTCGAGGTTCACATACTTTTGCCACTCACAGATATGTAATATTGGATCATTTTCCTCAATAAATAAATGACCAAGTACAATATTTTTGTCTCATTTGTTTAACTGGGTTCTCTTTATTTACTTTTAGGACTTGTGTGAAAATCTGATGATGTTTTCGGTCATATTTATGCAGAAATGTAGAAAATTCTAAAGGGTTCACAAACTTGCAAGCACCACTGTACCTGAAGCAGCGAATACACACATGCACTCACAAGTGAGCAATGAGCGCACACACATACCCAGAGCAGTGGGCAGCTATGCTACAGCACCTGGGGAGCAGTTTGGGGTTAGGTGCCTTGCTCAAGAACACTTCAGCCCAACCTTCAGTCCAAGGCACCCCATGATAACCTAACCTGCATGTCTTTGGACTGTGGGGGAAACCGGAGCACCCAGAGGAAACCCACACAGACATGGGGAGAACATGCAAACTCCACACAGTAAGGCCCCTGTCAGCCACTGGGCTCGAACCCAGAACCTTCTTGCTGTGAGCCGACAGTGCTAACCACTACAACACCATGCTGCCAAGGAAATCTGAATCTGAAAATGATTACATTTCAATAATAATAATAATAATAATAATAAAACTGTGGATTTGCCTTTTCAACCCGCAATCTTGTGCCAAAACTAATCCAATGGACATAAAAATTACAACTCTGGCAACCCTAGCTGTAGAGATCCATCAACGTACATTAATTTCTTTTCCTATTTTGCTTGCCCTGGCCATTTTTTTTTTCCATTGGATGAGCTTTATTGACAGGTATGGCCTATCCAATACAGTTGGTCAGGAATAAAAGGGTGGAAGTCTCACTTTTAGGAGGGAAAAAGAACAATAGATAGTTTTTAAGTGGCTGAAAAAAGAGCTAAGAAACAGAAAATGTATACAGTTCTAGTTCTAAGTAGTTAGTTTACTTCTTTACCCATTATGTACTCAAATATCCTAAGGCTTTAAATTTTTGGAACTTGAATATCAAATGCACAAAATCTGTGGATGCACTGTGAATCCACTGGGATTATATCTGGGAAGAAAATGTTTCCATTCAGGGTAGTGATATTTTGATTACAAGGACGGTGAGATTAATCCCTTTTGTTTATGTTTTCAGCTTGGTGGAGATTTCTTTTACAAAGAGTCTGAAGTTCAGAAATGCAGTGGAGGATATTAAGTCTTCTTTTTTAGGGTACTTGGTTTGGACTTTGGTTTTGAGAGCTACATTTTTTTGTAACGCTTGGGACTTCGATAGAAGACTTCTGCAATAGTTATAAACCTTTCAGTTTTGTGAAGGCCAGACTTTGCTTGTGCTGAGTTTACGAACTGCCTTTGGGTTGTTAAGGTTTTGACCAAGAGGAAAAATGTCTAACACATAATATTATAAATAGTATGATCAATAGAGATAATTTATATACACTCAAAAAAATAACTTGCTCAGTGAACGTAATAAAATTATGGAAAGTATTTCCACCCAAGTAAAATGCGTTAACTTAGCCAGAAACAATTTTGTTGAGTGACCTAAATGTCAACCGTTACATGTTAGACTTAGGTTCATGTAACAGACACCCATGTTGTTTTTTTTGAGTGTAGGCTGCTTCATTGGAAATATTTGATGATTATGATCTCACCTGGATACTGTAGATTTGTATCCAAGAACTGCTTCTAAAGTCATCCCTGTACTCAACGCATGACTCTTATTTATATTTATAATATGCTCATACTGAAAATCCTTTCCTTATGCTCGTTACTGTTTGTTTGTACCCTTCTATACCTGTATACCGTAATGATTTATAATCCCATTATCCATGTCCCTTAGAAGAGGGCGGGTTTCTTTTGGAATCTGGTTCCTCTCAAGGTTTCTTCCTCATGCAGTCTCAGGGAGTTTTTCCCTTTCCACTGTCACCTCTGGGGGATGTAGAAACGGGTTCCGTCCATCCATCCGGTCACATTTTCGTTTCCGGTCCATATCTTTAAAACTACTGAAGATATCTTCATGAAACTTTGTATACATATCAAACAACATGTGAACTGCTGCCTTTTGCTATTTTGGATTTTTGAAAAAAAAAGTATTTTTCAAATGTTTACATAAAAAATAGATTTTGACTTTGCTCTTAGAAACTATGTTCGTTTCCGGAGCATATATCCAAAACTATTCATGATACGGATTTGAAACTTGGTATACATGTTAACAAGGTGATGTAGATGTGTCTTTTCATACTAAGAAATTTTAATTTAATTTAATTTCCATCCATCCGGTCACATTTTCATTTCCGGTCCATATCTTTAAAACTACTGAAGATATCTTCATGAAACTTTGTATACATATCAAACAACATGTGAACTGCTGCCTTTTGCTATTTTGGATTTTTGAAAAAAAAAAGTATTTTTCAAATGTTTACATAAAAAATAGATTTTGACTTTGCTCTTAGAAACTATGTTCGTTTCCGGAGCATATATCCAAAACTATTCATGATACGGATTTGAAACTTGGTATACATGTTAACAAGGTGATGTAGATGTGTCTTTTCATACTAAGAAATTTTAATTTTTCATGTTTCCATGGAAACAATTTCAGACTTAGTCTTTCAGGTTAGTCTTAGGGGTAGGTTTTGTTTCCGGAACAGAACTTGAAAACTATGAGTGGTATGGTCTTGAAATATGGTAAATGTGTTGATTTAAGTAATGTATATGTGCCTTTTCATACTAAGAAATATGAGGAATTTTGATTTTTAGCTCACCTGGACCAAAGATCTGGTGGGTTTATACCATGGGCTGCTGAGGTCAGTACAAAGAGGTAGGGTTGGTTTCCTGCAGCAGAACTTGAAAAATGTGACAAATAATATCTTGAAACTTGGTATAGAGTTGGTATATAGGGCTGGGGATATAGATGACTCTGCCTTCTTGTTCATATGGGATCTATAAATCTACATCTGGATTTTTACAGTATAACGCTTCTTTGTGACATTTGTATATAGCAGTAAATATAGTGGATGATTTTTCTCACATGGACTTTGGGTCACCTCAGAAATTCTTTAATTATTTAATCTGATTATATTTAAGAATTAACTCTTCTTCATTTGTAATATGTTCCATTAACATGCTCTCAAAATCAGTGCTGATGTCATTTTGTAAATCCAGATCTTTGGAAGACTAAACTTTCTCCATCCATCCATTCATTATCCATAACCGCTTATCCTGTGCAGGGTCACGGGCAAGCTGGAGCCTATCCCAGCTGACTATGGGTGAGAAGCAGGGTACACCCTGGACAAGTCGCCAGGTCATTGTAGGGCCAACACATAGACACAGACAACCATTCACACTCACATTCACACCTACAGTCATTTTAAAGCCACCAATTAGCTTAACCTGCATGTCTTTGGACTGTGGGGGAAACCAGAACACCCGGAGATAACCCACACAGACACGGGGAGATCATGCAAACTCCACATAGAAAGGCCCCCATCGGCTACTGGGCTCAAACCCAGAACCTTCTTGCTGTGAGGCAACAGTGCTAATCACTACACCACCGTGCCACCAGACTAAACTTTCTGATTATTATTATTATTATTATTATTATTATTATTATTATTATTACCTCTATTTGTAGTATTAGAATTTAAAATCTGTCATCTGTACTGTATGACTTGACAAGTGTGATTTAATATGGTCTGATATGTTAAGTGTATAGAGAGTACATAAACTACTTTACAAATTAATTAATTAAATAAATAGTCTTTTTTTTAAACCCCTTTTAATGTTATTTTATATTGTTTTATTTTATTGATTGACCTGATAAAGGAACAGTCCACCGTACTTCCATAATGAAATATGTTCTTTTCTGAATTGAGACGAGCTGATCCGTACCTCTCCGAGCTTTGCGCGACCTCCCAGTCAGTCAGACGCGCTGTTACTCCTGTTTACTCCTGTTAGCAATGTAGCTAGGCTCAGCATGGCCAATGGTATTTTTTGGGGCTGTAGTTAGATGCGACCAAACTCTTCCACGTTTTTCCTGTTTACATAGGTTTATATGACCAGTGACATGAAACAAAGTTCAGTTACACAAATTGAAACGTAGCGATTTTCTATGCTATGGAAAGTCCACACTATAATGACAGGCATACTAACACCTTCTGCGCGCTTCGACAGCGCATTGATACCTTCACTCCTGTTTTTTTTTTCAATGTGGTATCAATGCGCTGTCGAAGCGCGCAGAAGGTGTTAGTACACCTGTCATTACAGTGCGGACTTTCCATAGCATAGAAAATCGCCACGTTTCAATTTGTGTAACTGAACTTTGTTTCATGTCACTGGTCATATAAACCTATGTAAACAGGAAAAACGTGGAAGAGTTTGGTCGCATCTAACTACAGCCCCAAAAAATACCATTGGCCATGCTGAGCCTAGCTACATTGCTAACAGGAGTAAACAAGAGTAACAGCGTGTCTGACTGACTGGGAGGTCGCGCAAAGCTCGGAGAGGTACGGATCAGCTCGTCTCAATTCAGAAAAGAACATATTTCATTATGGAAGTACGGTGGACTGTTCCTTTAAGACCTGAGTAATCTTTAGACTTTAGACCTCCTGTGAAGCATTTTATTCAGTTGTTTTTAAATCTGCTATATCAAACAAATTTGACTTTACTCGGCTATGGCCATAACAGCCCCGGCTGCTGAATAAAAGTGACTTCACTAAATGAAGCTCCCTATTTGCTAACACTTCATGCAGATACTCTCAACATCATAAGACATGCCAGCCTGCAAGGACATACTGAAGCCAGGGACGGCCAAATTAAACAGCGTCTGCAAAGTAAAGACTCAAGACAGGTCCGTTATCTCTCAGTGGGTGCGGGAGGACGAGGCTCCACCTGTTTCCTTAAATCAATTCATGAATGCAGCAAAAGAATGCTAATGAGGCACGCCTGGCTGTCTTCCTGACAAAACAATGCTATCCAAAGACAGTGACCATATTTGAAATTAACAGAAGCTATACGTGATGTCAAATGAGAGAAGACAAGGAGTTTGGGTTCTCACCGGTAAAAAAAGAGAAAGCCCACTTGTTCCTTTGTTGCTCTGACCTCTTTTCTCACGAGGCTCAGGGAGCCTATGGGCCTGGCTTCTGGAGTTTCTTCTCATCAGTTGAAAGACTCAAAGTGCACTTTATCACAAATGTACACATTTGCTTTGACAATCTACCAATGCAGCTGTGCAGATAAATATTTCTTGCATGTTGCTTGATGGTGCTGCTCTCCAGCCCACCCCACCCCTTTCTCTGGCACATTCACAAAGACTGACCTCCTGCCATTTTTCCTCTTCATTTCTCCCCTTGCTTCCCCTTTCTCTCTCTGCCTGTGCTCTTTGTATCTCTCAATTATGTGGTGTGTGTGTGTGTGTGTGTGTGTGTGTGTGTGTGTGTGTGTGTGTGTGTGTGTGTGTGTGTGTGTGAAAGCAGCTGAATTCCTCCAAGTTTTACAGGTCAGTCCCCTCACAAAGCTTTTAATGCTAATTCACTGGACGGTAAACACAACCTTCTCATGCAGCTGCAGCTTCCCACAAAAGCATTCAGGAATCCTACAGACCCAGGGGTCTCTCCATTCCTGACATGCCTTCCTGCCACACACACACACACACACACACACACACCTCTGCCCATTCCTCCCTGAAGTTTAACAAGAAAGGCCTACAAACAGGTAAATAAGGCTCAAACCACTCAATATCAATACCTTGACTTGATAAAAATGTATTTTCTTCGTACTTAACCACTGAGTTAAGTACTGTATACCTTTTCCAAAATTGTATATTTTATATAGTTTATAAGGGCAACTATGAAAAGCTGCCTGAACTCATCAATTAGACCCAAAATATATCCCGGGCCTATTATTTCACTCAACAACTCAATGTTTTAACAAGAATAACTAAATAAACTGAGACTTTAAAGGTTTTAACATGTTTAAAACCGTACACTGAATTGCAATTTAATTCATAATAGTCAAGCAAGAACAATAAAACAACAAAGCCGCACAGTTGTGCAGCAGATAGTTGCTGTCTAACAGCTCCAACTTCTCCAGTTGGATCATGACCTCAGCTTACTGTTTGTGTGAAGTTTCTGTGTCCATGTGGATTTCCTCTGGGTTCTTCAGGTTCCTCCTACCTCCTAAAAAAACATGCAGGTAGGTGGATCGGCTACAGTAAATGTCCCCAAAGTGTTTTGCAGTGAACCGGCATCCCATTCAGTGTGTATTCTTGCCTCCAGATTCACCACGACCCTAACCAGGATAGAGTGCTTACAGAAAGTGAGTGAGGATTAACGGCCAATCGAGTATCTACCAGTAGTGAACCATTACTATTAGAGCTGGGACTTGAGCTTAGCCAGACACACCAAAAAAACTACAGGGCAAAGGATTTTGCAAGCGATTAGTGGCAGGGTGCCAGGTTGCTCCATTGTGTGTAGTTGTTGATGTTGATTTTAAAAGTAACTAAGTAAATTACATAAGGAAACGAATACTTAAGTCTGAGTGAAAAATACTGTAGTGAGCATGCAGCGTGGAAGAAGAGTCTGGAGACAGAAATCTTAGTTTCTCGGTCGTTAGCTTGTGCTACTTGCTCTCGATAGCACTGGCATGACTGCTTTATTAGCATTCACTAACTCTACTGATGAACGTTACACCGGCTGGAAGGTGACTTCACTGTTGCGCTGACGGTGCCGACTCATGGTTAAGCTCGCGTTGGCCTTCAAGAAGGCCAAGGGTGATATATTTTTGGTCCCACCCACTATAAATCAAAATCTGACTGGTTAATTCATCTGTCACTTCCTACATAAACATACACTGCCATGGCCTTCTGTCCTGGCAATGAAGTCCTAACCAATGAGTGAGCAGCTCTAAACTCTTCTTAGCCTAGAGACAACAAACAAAAAGATCTCACTGGACAACTCTAGTTTAATGTTTTCAGGACAGTAACCCTTTCATTTCTGAAGCAAATATAATAGAAAATGAAGCCAAACTAGAATCAGAAGAGAATAATTATAATAACATTTATGAAAGAAATTAAAGAAATGAAATATAACATTTGAAATGCTGATATGTTTGGGCCTTCTCTGAAGGCCTAGAAGGCTCTGACGGTTCCCCTCTGGTATCTATAGTAAACCATGTGTGATCCTAATAATCACAACTGTGACCGTTCACAAGTTAATCTTTTCTGTGAGGATGAGAGAAATATAGTGGTAAAATCCAATATACTATCCTATTAGTGTATTTGTATCTATTATAAAATGCTTTGCTTGCTTACTTCCTTCTATAGTGTTTAGATGCAGATATTTTCTTTCTCAGATGCATTCTGGAAGTAAATAACTCTGGTCATGTAGCCAATAGCATCAACTATATGAGCATCAACTATTTTATTTAGTGTGTTTCAGGAAGCAATACATTGCAGCTATGCAAACTCAAACATTTTTCCAGTGGAATTAATACCAGAATTAATTGAATTGCATATGTTAATTTCAGGGTTGCAAGAGAAAGAGCCTTCATAATGACTTCGCTTGGGCTGCTCTTTGAAGTTCACAAAATAACACAACATTGGGTCTTGTTCTCTGCACAGTGCATTACAAAAAAAAAGGAGAGAGAGGGAGGAATCCTATTCAAGGGTGTGTAAATGAACAAAACCACAAGTGAGTGCCTGAACCAGCCAGCACACTACTCAAATACCATGACCGCACTGGGTGTGATGGAACACTGGCTCTGAATTATGCGTGTGTCTGCGTTATCTTGCATCTTATAATCAAAACGCGAAATCATCACTACCCTCATTTGCCTGTGATTCCAAGTGTTCGAGAAAACATGAGGGCTAACAGAGAGCAGAGCTCTAAGGCTTGATGTAGATCTTCATCAGACTTTCTTCTTTCTTTATTTGTAAGATTTTTATTTAATTTTTTTTTTTTAGATAGATCGTTTGCTTCGTGTGATTTCCGAATATCAGTTCACAGATCAGGCCAATCTTCGCATCATGTTGTGTTTTTGTCTTTGTGTTAGATACAGATTGAGAAAAGTGATGGAAGCACATGAGAGTGTAAGGCAGAATTTACAGATAATGCTGATGGAGGAGTCAGTTTTCACGGACACGGGCCTCTTATGTGCATCTAAAGAGAATGGAGAATGGGAAACTGACCAAGTATAGGCTTAAACAACATGTTTAAACATTTATGCTCGACGTTACTGTTCATCAACTGGTGCACCACGGGCCAGATACAGATCCAGCCAAGTATTTCAGCAGACCGGACTGAGTACATGAAAAATACTGCAGTATAGCTGATAAGCATGTGGGGGTGGAGGGACAAATCTGGACATAGTTCAGTAACTTTAGTTTTTTAAATGTGTACCAACATGGCAGACTTTCAATTTATTTACTCTGTCTGGTCTGATTAGTGAAAGGACAATGTGGCTTTTTAAAAAATTATGATGTAAACAAACTTTAAAAATGATTGGATAGAGAAGTATGTGTTTATTCTCCTCGTGCCAGATCCAAAACAGATGTGTTATGAGTTCATGGCTCGAGTCAAGAGATACACCAGTGTTAGATGAAACATAACCACTTCAAATGATTTTTTTTTTAATAGCAATAATCTAATGATTAATGTCTAGGCATTAAAAGTTCATTTTAGTGGATATGTAGTGCTCTTCAGTTGTTGTTGACTACTAGCTATCCAATAAACTCCATCCACCCATCCATAACCACTTAGGCCAAGTTTACATTAGACCGTATCTGTCTCATTTTCTTCGCAGATGCACTGTCCGTTTACATTAAAACGCCTGGAAACGCCGGGAAACGGGAATCCGCCAGGGTCCACGTATTCAATCTAGATCGTGTCAGCTCCGGTGCTGTGTAAACATTGAGAATACGCGGATACGCTGTGCTGAGCTCTAGCTGGCGTCGTCATTGGACAACGTCACTGTGACATCCACCTTCCTGATTCGCTGGCGTTGGTCATGTGACGCGACTGCTGAAAAACGGCGCGGACTTCCGCCATGTATCACCTTTCATTAAAGAGTATAAAAGTATGAAAATACTGCAAATACTGATGTAAATACTGCCCATTGTGTAGTTATGATTGTCTTTAGGCTTGCCATCCTTCCACTTGCAAGTGGTAAGTGATATGCGCTGGGATCACACACACAGCGGCTCAGTCCCGAATCACTGCTCGTGCACTTCACTCACGCGCTCTGTGAGCTGCGCAGGGCCGGAGTGCGCACCCTCCAGAGGGCACTCGCTGTTCAGGGCGGAGTGATTTGGAGCGCAGGATGCCTGCGGAGCCGAGCGGAGCCGTGTATTGGTGTTGCTGTGTGCACGCGAATCGTGTATTGGTGTTGCTGTGTGCACACTAATCGTTTTAAAAACGTTAATCTGATGATCCGTTGATACGGTCTAATGTAAACCCCACCTTATCCTGTGCAGGGTCGGGGGCAAGCTAGAGCCTATCCCAGCTGACTATGGACGAGAGGCAGGGTACACCCTGGACAAGTCGCCAGGTCATCACAGGGCTGACACATAGACACAGACAACCATTCACACTCACATTCACACCTACGGTCAATTTAGAGCCACCAATTAGCCTAACCTGCATGTCTTTGGACTGTAGGGGAAACTGGAGCACCCGGAGGAAACCCACGCAGACACGGGGAGAACATACAAACTCCACACAGTTCAAGTTCAAAGTGTTTATTGTCATATGCACAGTTAGGACATGTCCACTTGCACAATGAAATTCTTAGTTTGCTGTCCACCATGAATGCCAATTACAAATAAATAAATAGGCAGAAGAAGAAAAAGGCAATATAGTGCAAAAATAAAAGCAAAGAAAGCAAAAAGCAACAAAAACAAAACACCCAGTATAGAAAAAAAAGGTAAATGTAGTGCAAAATAGGTAGCGTAATACGAAAAGTAAGGCAATGATCCGACGTAGCAGCAGAAGGGCAGTAATGTGTGAATGTGCAAACAATGTAACTGGTCAAGGAAACAGCAGCAAAATGTCAGTATTGTGCAAATATGTGCAAACAATTTAACCAGGTGTAAACAGTCAAGGAACGGCAGCAGAAAGGGCAGTAATGTGCAAACAAATGTAAACAGTCAAGGACCGTTTACAGTGGTTTAGTCCGTGGTTATAGACTCCTGTCAGCTGTTCAGGAGTCTGATGGTGGTGGGAAAGAAAGAGTTCTTTAGTCTGACAGTTTTACATTTCACACTTCTGTACCTCCGGCCTGAGGGTAGAAGTGTGAACAGTCCGTGCTGGGGGTGGGTGGGGTCCTTGAGGATGGAGGCAGCTCTCCTGTGGACTCTGCGGTGGTAAATGCTCTGCAGAGAGGGCAGTGGAGTTTTGGTGATCCGCTCAGCAGTCTTCACCACCCTTTGCAGGCATTTGCGGTCCATTGCTGTAGTGCTGCCATACCACACAGTGATGCAGTCGGTCAGGATGCTCTCAATCATGCAGCTGTAGAAGTTGCTGAGGATCTTGGATGACATACCAAACTTCCTCAGCCTCCTCAGAAAGTACAGTTGCTGTTGAGCCTTCCTAACCAGCTGTGTGGTGTTGAGTGTCCATGTGAGGTCCTCACTGATGAACACCCAAGTATTTGAAGCTGCTCACCCTCTCCACCTCAAGCTCCCGAATGAACAGTGGCCGATGAGGTCTCCTCTCCTTCCTCATGTCCACTATCATCTCCTTCATCTTGTCTGTGTTGAGGGTGAGGTTGTTGTCCTCACATCATGACACCAGAAAGGCCCCCATCGGCCACTGGGCTCAAACCCAGAACCTTCTTGCTGTGATGCGACAGTGCTAACCACTACAACATTGTGCCTTGTGCCGCCTGTCCAAGAAACTTTTCTTTTTAAATGGTGTTTGGGTGTGTGTGTGTGGGGGGGGGGTTCCCACTTTCATATCTTTATCTTGTATGCATGTGTAAATACTTTATTAACTTTAACTTTATTTTTATTTATAAGGCACATTTATACATAGTAGTCTAAAGAGCTCGACAAAGTACAGGGTGTTTCAAAAAATTTGATATTATTTGAGATCTAAATATCCCAGAAACCACATAGTCTTGGCAAATGAAACTGAATGGTCTTAATGTTGAGTAATGTAAGATTTATACCTCAAATTTTGAATGAGAAATTCAAAGGTATGTGGATTCCATGAGTGATTTCACAAATTTTCAATATGCGTGCCACCTGAGACACAAACACACACAGACACACACAGACAGCCTTCCTCTTTGAACTTTTTGTGCCGTGTCCAAATCTACATTGCAGTTGGTGCATTTTTAGAGAATTCTCTCATAAACGCACGCTGCAGTCTTGTTCGACTGTGTTCGAGTGTACTCTAACACACAAAACGCCTTTTCTTTTCCAGTGAATAGCATTTCTATACCTAAAAAGATAAAAACATTCAATATAAAATTTTGACCTGTTTCCACACATGCTGTTAAAATTTGAGGTCAATTGAATGAGAATTGGCAAAGTTATTAGATTGTGAAATGATATCAAATTTTTGGAAACAACCTGTATTATAAAGCATCCTATGAAATATATAAACATACTTTAAAAAAAAGATAATAATAATAAAGCTGTATACTGGCGGCACAGTGGTGTAGTGGTTAGCGCTGTCGCCTCACAGCAAGAAGGTCCGGGTTCGAGCCCCGGGGCCGGCGAGGGCCTTTCTGTGTGGAGTTTGCATGTTCTCCCCGTGTCCGCGTGGGTTTCCTCCGGGTGCTCCGGTTTCCCCCACAGTCCAAAGACATGCAGGTTAGGTTAACTGGTGACTCTAAATTGACCGTAGGTGTGAATGTGAGTGTGAATGGTTGTCTGTGTCTATGTGTCAGCCCTGTGATGACCTGGCGACTTGTCCAGGGTGTACCCCGCCTTTCGCCCGTAGTCAGCTGGGATAGGCTCCAGCTTGCCTGCGACCCTGTAGAAGGATAAAGCGGCTAGAGATAATGAGATGAGATGAGATGAGATGAGAAGCTGTATACTATACAAAATTCCAAAAACATACACACAAAAAAAAATTCAGAAAGACACAAATATCGTTGTTGCCTACGATATTTGTGAAAAAATGGCTACATATTATTTTAAAAAATGAAACCATTTACTAAAAAACTTTCAGAAAGACATGTACAATAATGTTGTTGCCAATGAGTAATTCTAGCTATTCTTACTAAATAAATGTGTCTTAACTCAAAGCCAGTTTCAAAATGAAGATCATCTGGTAGTTTATTCCAGTGTTGGCGATGAGTAACTAAAATTTCAACCACCAAGTGTCGTCCTCTTTACATTCGGAGCTTTGAGGTAGTTCTTGTCATCAGCTCTAGTTCTATTAGATGAATATGAAGTTATGAAGGTGAAGATTCACAATCAGGAAACTCTGGAGGTTATTTGGAGCATTACAAGTTAAGAAAACCAAACTGAGCTCCTGAACATTGATCAATACATGTCACTGTCTATTAAGATAACACAGCCTTTCCGATAGAATAACTGTAGTCGAAATGACAGAAAGGTGTCTATGGTTTCAGGTTCCTCAGTGCCCTGGCACTGTCATCCATGGGTCATTTGATTGCGCTCATCTGACCAATGTCTTTCCTCTGCATGTCATGCTAAAAATAGAAATTAATCAATAATATGTCATTCCCTGCCAAGTTCTATATGAGAAAAAGTTTCTGAAAGTCCATAGCTCCTTATTCAATGACAGGACATTTGTCAGTGTGGGTCTGATTGCACAAAAGAAAAGAGTGAATTGACTGTGTTTTTTATTCATTATGAGTGGATGCAGATGTTCAGGGCAGACTTGGGGGTTTGTTAGACTATTGTATAATCCGATGGCGAAGTGGAGTTCTAATCAATACAAACTCTCGCTCATTCTCTTCTCTCGCTCCAGCGCAGTAGAAGCGTGCTGAGTATTAGCACCTGCTTGCGCTGGGATAATTTTCTCCTGATTGTGATCGGAGTCTGGCTGACTCCTTTTGCCTAAAATTCAACCCTCCAATTAAGAACCTCAAAAACGTCTGCCTCTTCTCCATGTTCTATCAATACCTGCAATCATGCACTGCAGCAGTGAGAAGAATTATTTCTTTCTTTCATGACAGCAAGAGTAGGCCTCATAAATAGATTGTAATTTCACTCAAAAGAGGAAATCAGTATACTCAGTTTGACGTTTGCTATGATACAATGTCAGTGGTAAATTTTAACGGAGCTCTTTTTTTGGCATAATTAATTGCCAGTATTTTCTTATTACACATGAGAATGATCGATAATCACATTATTAGGTTACCCATAGCAAAATTATAAACACCCACAACCCCCTGATCAAACAGGAACTGTGGTTTTCCAATGTTGGCCAGAGTAGACAAACAGTGCTGCATGCCAAGACGCATGTATTTCCCTCAAACATACTGTCACGCTACATTTACCTTAAGTGTGTGCAAATATACTACTTTCCCATAAAATATGTTGCTCATTATAAAATGCCCTAAATAACTCCAAAGTGAGCTCGTAGATAGTGTCTGGAAAACCTGTCATATGTCGCAGTGGCTGAAATCTGGAAAACAACCATAAACTTTTTTTTTTTTTAATGCCAACATCATATTTTTAAGCCTCTAATTTAAGAAAACGTAAGCATTTTACCCAAACAAATTGGTCTTTATTTATTTATTTATTTATTTATGGCACTTAGCTGTTTTCTTGAAAAGACTGTATTGTGAATTGTGAAAGGAATCAGTTTAATGAATGCAGAGCTAAATACAGTCTGCATCAAGATGTCTAAAACCTTTTCCTAATTTCATCAATTTTTTTGGATAGTATTGGGCTGTAGCATTACGGACATACAATACCAGACAAAAGTTTGGACACACCTTCTAATTCAATGGTTTTTTTTCTTTATTTTTATTCATTAAAAGACACTTCATGTCTTAAAGTAATGATGGATATCGTTCCTCTTTACTTATTTGAGTGGCTCTTGACATAATATGGATTACTACAGTTGTGGTGTTGAATAGGACTATTTACTGTATTTTTATTATTTACTATTTACTGTTTGATCTCAAACATATTAAGAAGGCAAGAAATTGCACTAATTAACTTTTGACGAGGCACAGCTGTTAATTGAAAAGCATTCCAGGTGACTACCTCATGAAGCTGGTTGAGATAATGCCAATTGTGTGTAAAGTGTCATCAAGGTAAATGCTGGCTACTTTGAAGAATCTAAAACATGAAACATATTTTGTTTTTATAACGCTTTTTTTTGTTTGTTTACCACATAATTCCATATATGGAACATATGTGGAATTTTGTGGGGGCAGCCATGGCCTAAAGGCTAGAGAAGCAGACTTAGGCCCAAAGGGTCACTGGTTTGATTCCCTGAACTGGCAGGAAAAATCCATAGCTGAAGTGCCCTTGAGCTAACTCCCAACTCCTCCCCAGGTGCTGGGTATGTGTGTGTGCTCTGTTTGCTCGTTGTACTGGATAAGAGCATCTGCTAAATGCCTGTAGTAAGTTATTTCATAGTTTTGAAGTATTCAGTATTGCTCTACAATGTAGAAAATAGTCAAAATGCAGAAAAACTTATGATTGAATAGGCTTGTCCAAACTTTTGACTGGTACTGTAAGCCTAATGCCACACTCACAACCCGCCGTAAGTGTTTTGGACATGCACGGGTCGCAGGGTTTGGTAGCTCGCAGCCGTGCCGCAGGGTTGCGGTGAACCCAGGGGAAAGTTTGGGGGAGGAGTACGGGCAAAGTATTTGTCAAGTACAGGTTGCATTCAGCAGAGGATACGAGAGAGGAAGTGATTGGGAAAAGATGGGACAGAAGCCACCGCCTCTGCCGCCTCCCATTCTGACATCGGTGTTCCTGTATTAGCAAAGCCAATATTGCTTTGTGCTGCTCCTCAGCTTCTATCATCTGCCTATAAAGGTCCAACTCCCTCAGTCATTGTGGCGGTATGGCGACAGCCATCTTCCCTTCTACCATGCTACACGCTACATAATCGGTTCCTTGGTTCTTCCCCCAGTATATATATACCCAGAGTCTTGCCCCTCGTGTTGCGTGCGGGTTGCGTGCGCTACGTGTACGTCACACATAGGGGTAAAAAGTGAGATGTACTTCTGTCTTGGGGGCTGCAGAAATAGCAAGTGTGGAATACTTGTGTAGTACTTCTGAGGCACGTCGCTCGTACAATGATCGTGTGTCACTCATGCATCTTACTGTCATTGCAAAAAGCCCCTACTAGCCATGCTGCTGACTTGGTTCAGGCGTACAAAAGGAGTAGGGGTCCCATACGTAGCGTATGCATTCTTGATTTTTCGCAAGACCCGTAGAATTTGCATGTGCAGGACCAAAAGTCTCCACGGCCAGTCTGCGACCTTCTACGGTGCTGAACACACGCAAGTGTCGCGCAAGTCTCAAGCACGGTTTTGCCAAATTTTTTACCGTAGACCACCTGTATAGCATGTATGGCAGGTTGTGAGTGTGGTTTAATCAGTTTACAGAGTTGTGCATAAGTATTCACTTTTATAATCTGGAATTCAAATCTCTTTAATTAGAATTTTATGGCATGAATTGGGGTCATGGGCCTTGAGAATATAGGTAAAAGATGGCAATAAACAGAGATGCAACCAAGAGTATAAGGGTAATGCTCAGCATGATGCTACTACCATCAAAATTCACTTTAGGGTTGGAGTTTTCTTTACCTAGTCACTCTGGCTTCTTCTCTTTCACATTTGGGGCAATCAGATTTTTAAAAGATACTGGAGCTTTACTTGTGGTTGAAATACACTTGCCATCCTCTATTAGGAACACATGTACAGACATGGAAATTTGTTGGTACCCTTACAGCTCATTGAAACAATGCTTTATTCCTCCTGAAAGGTAATGAAATTAAAAGCAATTTTCTCATGTATACTTGCATGCCTTTGGTATGTCATAGAATAAAGCAAAAAAAAGTGTGAAAAGAAATGATTTATTGTTTATTTTACAAAGATATTCTAAAATAGCCTGGACAGATTTGTTGGTACTCCTAGAAAGTATTATAAACAATTGGATTATAGTGATATGTCAAACTAACTGTTTTCTTTAATTTGCATCACAGATGTCTTCAATCTTGTAATCAGTCATTCAGTCTATCTAAATGGAGAAAATTCATCACTCTGCCATTTGGTATTGTCATGTACACCACATTGAACATGAACCAGAGAAAGCAAAGGAGAGTGTTGTTTGAAGAGATCAGAAAGAAAATTATAGACAAGCATGTTAAAGACAGAGTATAAGACCATCTTCAAGCAGCTTGATGTTCCTGTGACTACAGTTGCAAATATTATTAAGAAGTTTAAGTTCCATGGGACTGGAGCCAACTGTCCTGGACGTGAGTGCAGAAGGAAAATTCATCACAGATTGAACAGAAGGATAGTGCCAATGGTAGACAAAGAGCCAAGGACAACTTCCAAAGAGATAAAAGTTGAACTCCAAGGTCAAAGTACATCAGTGTCTTTTTGTACCATCCTTCACTTTTTGAGTGACAGTGGGCTCAATGGAAGAAGGCCCAGGAGGACTCAATTGTTGAAAGAAAAACCTTTAAAAAAAAGCCATACTGGAATGTGCTAAAATGCATATTGACAAGCCACAATGCTTCTGGGAGCATGTCCTTTGGACAGATGAGAAAAACTCAAGCTTATTGGCAAGTCACATCAGTTTTATGTCCACAGAAGGAAAACAAAAGAAACTTTCAAAGGAAAGAACACCATACCTACTGTGAAACACAGAGGAGGCTTGGGTATGATTTAGGGCTGCTTTGCTGCATCTGGCCATGAATCTGTGCAGGGCACAATGAAATCTCAAGAGTATCAAGGCATTCTGGAGCGAAACATACTACCCAGTATCAGAAAGCTCTGCCTCAGTCCCAGGTCATGGGTCCTCCAACAAAATAAAGACCCCAAACACACATCTAAAAGCACCC
Organism: Neoarius graeffei; assembly: GCF_027579695.1. Lineage (NCBI taxonomy): Eukaryota > Metazoa > Chordata > Actinopteri > Siluriformes > Ariidae > Neoarius > Neoarius graeffei. The sequence continues at coordinate 84,091,239 of NC_083573.1, forward strand.
AAGAATGGCAAAGAACAAAACATGGGACTGTTCTGAAGTGGCTTTCTACGGGCCCTGATCTGAATCCTGTCAAACCTCTCTGGAAAGAGCTGAAATATGCAGTGTGGAGAAGGCACCCTTCAAACCTGAGACAGCTACAGCAGTTTGCTCAGCAAGAGTGGTCCAAACTGCAGTGTCTTGCAAAAGTATTCATCCCCCTTGGTGTTTGTCCTGTTTTGTCGCACTACAAGCTGGAATTAAAATGGATTTTGGGGGGCTAGCACTATTTGATTAACACAACATGTCTACCACTTAAAAGGTGAAAATTGTTGTTTTATTGTGACACAAACAATAATTAAGATAAAAAAAAGAAATCTGGAGTGTGCATAGGTATTCACTCCCTTTCATATGAAACCCCTAAATAAGAGCTGGTCCAACCAATTCACTTCATATGTCACATAATTAGTTGATTTAAGATCCACCTGTGTGCAATCAAAGTGTCACATGATCTGTCACATGAAGTCTGTATAAATCAACCTGTTCTGGAAGGACCCTGACTCTGCAACACTACTAAGCAAGCAACATGAAACCAAAGGAGCACTCCAAACAGATCAGAGACAAAGTTGTGAAGAAGTATGAATCAGGATTGGGTCATTAAAAAATATCCCAAACTTTGAATATCCCACAGAGCACCATTAAATCCATTATAGCAAAATGGAAAGAATATGGAACCACTATAAACCTGACAAGAGAAGGCCACCCACCAAAACTTACAGACTGGGCAAGGAGGGCATTAATCAGAGATGCAACAAAAACAGCAAAGATAACACTGAAGGAGCTGCAAAGATCCACAGCGGAGACAGGAGTATCTGTCCATCGGACCACTTTAAGCTGTACACTCCAGAGAGTGGGGATTTATGGAAGAGTAGCCAGAAAAGTCATTGCTTAAGAAAACATGCTTGGAGTTTGCCCAACAGCATGTGGCAGACTCCCCAAACACATGGAAGAAGATTCTCTCGTCAAATGAGAAAAATAAAAATTTATATTTTTGGCTATCATGGGAAATGCCATGTGTGGCGCAAACCCAACACCCTGAGAACATCATTCCTACAGTGAAGCATGGTGGTGGCATCATCATGCTGTGGGGATGTTTTTCATCTGCAGGGACAGGAAAGCTGGTCAGGACTGAAGGAAAGATGGATGATACTAAATACAGGGCAATTCTGGAGGAAAACCTGTTTGAGTCAGCCAGAGGTTTGAGAGTAGGATGAAGGTTTACATTACAGCACAACAATGACCCTAAACATACTGCTAAAGCTACACTGTGGTGGTTTAAAGGGAAACATTTAAGTGTTTTGGAATGGCCTAATCAAAGTCCAGCCCTCAGTCCAATTCTGAATCTGTGGCATAACTTGAAGATTGCTGTACACCAATATCTAACCTGAAGGAGTTGGAGCA